>NC_056741.1:431991522-432197299 GCF_019279795.1 Protopterus annectens
TAGGGCTGGAGCGCTTTGTGTGTGGAGTCTGCATGTCCTTCCCATGGTAGAGTGACATTTAAAGACATGCAGGTAGGTGCGTGCATGAATGGGTGTGCCTTCTTTGAAGGTTGGGCTGGCACCTCAAGACCGTAAATATCCACTGCCAATCATTAGCAGACCGGAGTTCGGCTGTGGCGACCCCTAACCGGGAAAAGCCGAAAGACACTAGTTTTTAAGTAGTTTGACCAAGAGCAAAGCTATTAGGAGTGGCTCACAGTGTCACCAAATAAATATGTAATTACTCTCAAAACTTAAATATGTCTCGCATAGATAAGCCACAATGAAAGGTTTAAATATATTTAATAAAATAGAATAAAAAAATACTCTGCATATATTCACAGTGACATCAGAGTTCAAAATCACAGGAAATATTTAAAACAAAATTGCAGAACAGTATCAAATAAAGAAAAATACCTAAACTAAGCTTTGCTATATTCCGGACTATATCTAAGAGAATTATACTGTTCCCTAGAAACTTACTTCATCAGAGCAAGGCATATGTAGGTGAATGTATCTTCAAGTTGTTGTCAGGTCAAAGATAGAATACAGAATGCTATGTCTCAACAAAAGAGTTCTCCAATTAATATCTGAAATATTACTGCTGGGTTAGCTTGCAGAATGACATCATTTCTTGTCATCTGACTTCTAGTTCCCAGGCCCACAACAACCACTGATGGCAGCTGGTAGCATTTCGCATCTAACTGTAAAAATACATAGGGAATGGCTTTTCCTCAGATCTTTGGCAGATGCTGGAAGTCATAAAAAGTACAGTTTTGTACCTACCATAAATTTAGATGTCCGAGAGGTATGCATCTGCAGTCCTAACATATGGGTTGTCCTGCCTCAGGCAGCCCTTCGGTCGGCCGGATTCCAAAGTCTGGGTCTGGCCTCGGCTGATGTCACACTTCACCCGACATCATAGCTGCTGTGAATTGGGTATAAAGGCATCAGCCGACGCCATTTTCCTCAGTGTTTCTTGCCCCAGATGCCAGGTGCCCTCTAGGAAGGCTAAATTTGGATAAATGCAAAAGATTCCAAACAGTAGAGAGCAAACAATATAAACATGTATATACATATATACAAACAAATACACCATAATAGATTCCCCCAGCTAGCTACAAGATGGGCAAATACCCTAGGAGTACCACAGAGGGGAAGGAGGGTGGGTAATCCTGACTGCAGATGCATACCTCTCGGACATCTACATTTATGGTAGGTACAAAACTGTACTATGTCCTTCAAGGATGCATCTGCAGTCCTAACATATGGGTAGAATACCATAGCCAAACTGGGGGAGGAGGCACTAAGATGATTATGGTGTAGCTAAGATCCCTTGCAAAACAGCAGTTGCAAAACCTGCTCGGGATCTGGAGTATAAAGGTAGATTATAATGCTTGGCAAATGTATGCACGGAGCTCCAAGTAGCAGCTTCTAAAATGTCTTTGGTAGCCACTCCTCGTAGGAAAGCTGTGGTAGTGGCTGTAGCTCTTGTGGAGTGAGGTCTGATGTTTTGTGGAGTTGTCTTTCCATGAAAAGAGTAACAAAATCTAATGCAATTTCCTATCCATTTTGAGAGTGTCTGTTTTGAAATTGCTTTTCCTTCCATTCCTGTTGCATAGGCTACCAGTAGCTGGTCAGTCTTTCTGTTGGTCTTGGTTCTGTCCAGATAGTAGCGCAATTGT
Source organism: Protopterus annectens (assembly GCF_019279795.1). NCBI lineage: Eukaryota > Metazoa > Chordata > Ceratodontiformes > Protopteridae > Protopterus > Protopterus annectens. Next base: position 431,993,247 of record NC_056741.1, read on the forward strand.
CTGTGTACATCCAAGGTATGTAATAGTCTTTCCCCCCTGTTCTGTGGGTTGGGGAAGAATGTTGGTAGATGGATTGCTTGGTTCAATGATACGCTGGAAACCACTTTTGGCATAAAAGTAGGGTTAGTTCTCAAGGACACTCTATCCTGATGAAAGATAAGGAAGGGCTGTACTGCCATTAATGCCTGTAATTCAGAAACCCTTCTTGCTGAAGTGATTGCAAGCAGGAAAGCAGTTTTCCAAGATAAGAATTGTAATTCTGCTGTTGCTGCTGGTTCGAAAGGGGGAAGTGTTAACTTTTCCAACACAAAGTTAAGATCCCATGTAGGCAAAGGTGGCTTCCCTGGAGGCTTTACATTTTTAATTCCTCTCAGAAACTGCCTGAGTAGAGGATGAGAGAAGACTGGAGGATCCATGTTGTATTCTGCTGAAATTGCTGATGCATGAATCTTAATGGAGGAGTAAGACAGGCCATTGTGGAAAAGCTCTGCTAAGTATTCCAGGATGTTAGCTGTGTTTGCTAAAGATACATTTTCTCCTTTTGCTGCACTCCAAATGAGGTATATTTTCCATTTGGCTGAATAAGTCTTCCTTGTGGAGGGTCTGCGAGCCTCCAGGATAATGTCTTTAACCCTCCGAGATAAATCTGGGTTATTTTGCTTTATGTAATATTCCAAGCAGCTAGCTGTAGTGTTTTCAAGTTTGGATGTAGGATCTTGTAGTTGTTCTGTGTTAGCAGTAAAGGAACTAGAGGAAGAGGCCATGCGTGTGTCCGAGACATGCTCCTCAGTAGCGGGTACCAATGCTGCCTCAGCCAGTCTGGAGCTATCAGGATGATCCTTGGATGATCTTCTTTGATCTTCAGTAGCACCCTGTGCATCAAAGGAAGAGGTGGGAATGCATATGCTGTCAGGTTTTCCCAACTGAAGGATAGGGAGTCCACCTTCGAAGCAAGTGGGTGATATGTCCTTGTGCAGAATTTCCCCAATTGGTCGTTGTGTGGGGATGCGAACAGGTCTATTTCTGGTAGTCCCCATTTTTTTGTAATGGTTTTGAAAATGTCTGGATGCAGCATCCATTCGTGGGCATCCGTGGTAGTTCTGCTTAAGGTGTCTGCTAGTATATTGTCTTTTCCTGGCACAAATTTTGCCTGGAGTTGAATGTTGAGGTTCTGAGCCACATTCCACAGGTCCATTGCCATCCAGCATAGAGGATATGAGTGCGTGCCTCCCTGTTTGTTGATATACCACATGACTGTGGTGTTGTCCGTCCTTATCAGCAAATGACCCTGTTGGAGAAAAGGTCTGAATGTCTGCAGTGCCTGTTTCACTGCCAGCATCTCTTTTTGATTTATGTGTAGGTTCAGCTGGTCTTCTGTCCATAGGCCTTGTATACACTTGCCCACCATGTGTGCCCCCCAGCCTAGGTTTGAGGCGTCCGTGGTGATAGTCTGGCTTGGGTGAGGTTTGTGGAAAGGCAGTCCTCTGTTCAACTGACAGGCCTGAGCCCACCACAGGAATTCTTGTTTCAGGCATGGTATTAATGGAATCTGGGCTTCTAGACTGTGCTTGTGTTGAGACCATACATTCCTTAGGTACCATTGCAACTTTCTCATATGCAGCCTGGCATGTGGAATCAATATTATGCAGGATGCCATGTAACCCAGGGCTTGCAGGATTTTCCTTGCTGTAAGCTGGTTCTGTGTTGTTAATGCCATGAAATAGATTGGTAGTTGCTTTTGCTTTTCTGCTGTGAGAAATGCCATCTGATTTGATGTGTCCAGTTCTGCACCCAAGAATGTTATCCTTCGGGATGGTATCAGCCTTGACTTTTTCATGTTGACTGTGTAGCCCAGGGCTTGCAGTAGTCGTATAACCTTTTCCAACTCTTTTGTTAATTTGGTCTTGCTGTCCGCTTGTATTAGGCAGTCGTCCAGGTATGGGTAAATCTGAATTCCCTGAAGCCTGCAATGAGCAATTACTGATGCCAGGCATTTCGTGAATACTCTGGGCGCAGTAGATAAGCCAAAGGGCAATGCTGAGAATTGATAATGCTCTGATCCTGCAAGAAATCTGAGGTATCTTCTGCAATCTGGTCGTATAGGGACGTGCAGGTATGCCTCCTTGAGATCTAGAGTCAGCAGCCAAGACTCCTTGCCCAGCATGGGAAGAAGTTGCTGTAGGGTCAGCATTTTGAATTTTGGAACAATGAGATATGTGTTCAGAGCGGACAGGTCGAGAATAGGCCTCCATTGGTTTTCTTTCCTTGGTACTAGGAAAAGTCTGGAGTAAACTCCTTGCCCTTGTTCCATAGGCGGTACCTTTTCTATAGCTCTCATCCTTAGTAAGTGGTTGATTTGTTCTAGAGCGTTTGTTTTTTGGTTTGGTGGTAGGTTTGGCATTCCTCTCTTTTTTGGTAGAGTGTGGAAGTGAAACCTGTAGCCTTTGTCTATTGTCTGTAAAATCCATTTGTCTCCTGTAATGAAATGCCAGTTTACGGAAAATAAGGCTAGCTTTCCGCCTAAGGGTGCTTCCAGTTGTTCCCTGGTAGGCGGTATCAGAGTCAAGTCATTGTGTCTGTCCTGTGGAAGTGGTAGTAGCCGGATCTGTGGCAGAACTTCTCTGGTTGTTAGGCTGCCACTGACGTCCCCTGTAGGCACCTCTGGATTGACCTCTGCCTCTTGGGCGCCTATTTCTGCCTCTCTGAGCTCTGTAGGTGTCTGGAAAGGACCAATTCTTCGAAGGCCAATTTCTACTAAACCTCGGAGGCTGGACCTGTAAGAAATCCTTGACTGTTTGGACAGATTTTGCTTTTTCTTCCACCTTCTTAAGCACTTGCTGTGCAGGGGAACCAAACAAACTGTTTCTCCATGGGAGCATCTAGGAGGTTTGACTTTACATGGTCTGGTAAGGATTGCTCTTTTAACCATGCATGCCTTCTGATCACTGTTCCCGTCATAGCTGATCTAAAGGAAGCCTCCAGTGCATCATAGCCACATTTTAAGGAATGATTACTGACCTGTTGAGTGTTATGTACCAAATCCTGAAGGGACTTACGGTCTATAGGTTTAGGAGAGGACAGTTTTTTATTTAGCTGGTCTAACAAAAATTCCTGATACTGAATCATGTGGAATTGACAGTTTAAGGCCCTAGCCGAAAGAGTAGCAGAAGTATAAACTTTTTTACCCCATCTCTCCAATGCTCTAGATTCTCTTTCAGAGGGGAGGGGGTTTTTGGCAGAGGCAGCTGCTACAGCTTTGGGGCCCTGTGAAATGGTTTCAGGATCTGCAAAAGGAGCCTTATACAAGTGAAAGTGTGTGTCCGGGACCCTGTAATATCTGTCGGGCTTGGCAGGGGCTGGGGGAAGAGAGTCAGGGGCAGTACAGGCATCATTAAATGCATCAACAACAACTGTTAGTACTGGAGGAATGGCTAAAGGCCTATGCTGTGGTAAATGTAAAAATGTCCTTAGCCTTTTCCTTGAATCTGAAAAATCCTGTCCCTGCCATTGAAAATGTTCTCTCATAGCATGTAAGGTTTCCCCAAAAGAAAATTCCTCAGGAGGAGAGGCAGAAGGAATGGAGTCTTCTGCATCAGAATCCTCATAAGGTGAATATGGGCCTTCTGGAGGATCTGAGTTTTCTGAATCATCCGAGGAATAGTCTGTGGATAGAGGATCCGGGGGCTCTGCTCTAGGCCTCTTCTCTGGAGGGGGTTGAGAGACCCTGTCTGGGTGAGGTTGGGATCCCCTGATCAAAGAAATGAGATCCTCAGCCAGGCTGAGCATTTGGGAACTAGAGGTAGGCCTGTGTGAGGGGGTTTTAGCAGGCAAGGCCTTAGAAGATTTAGCTGCTTTGGCCCTAGAAAAGGCCTTGATAGACATAGATGCAGGGGGCCTAGCAGCTCCACGTGCAGGAGTAGATATGTCTAAAGGAATAGTATCTGATAAATCCTGGGTGCCTGCTACAGCAGGGGAAATTTCAGTAGCAGATTCAGCCATGCTGTGTGAGGCCTGGGCTATCGGAGGCATGCTTTCGGCCGAAGGAAGAACAGAGGACTCGGTTTCAGCCGAAACAGAGACACTCGCGGTTGGCTTAACCGTGGTTTCGGCCGAAACCACGGACCGCGAGTGTCGGTCCTTTGCCTTACGCTTTTTAGCTAATTGTGAAGTCGGAGTCTCCGACGGCATTTTGTAAGCAAAAGCGGGACCGAAAAACTCCTCTGCAAACGCCGACCGACGTCTAAGTGTCCGTCGGTTGAAGGAAGCACAGGCTAGACAAGCTGATACATCGTGGTCTGGGCCTAAGCAAGGAAGGCAGTAAGAGTGGAAATCCTTATGAGGTATTTGTTTCCCACAAGTTAAACAATTATTTACTTTTTCTGACATCAGCTGAGGCAAGAAAGAGTCCCCAACGGGGTACTTAGCTTTTTAGAAGTCTTCGGTAGTAGAAATCTCTGGATCTGACCGACTGGCACTTGCGAACAGCTTCTGCTTCGGGCACCGCACGGCAAGAAAGACTGAGGAAAATGGCGTCGGCTGATGCCTTTATACCCAATTCACAGCAGCTATGACGTCGGGTGAAGTGCGACATCAGCCGAGGCCAGACCCAGACTTTGGAATCCGGCCGACCGAAGGGCTGCCTGAGGCAGGACAACCCATATGTTAGGACTGCAGATGCATCCTTGAAGGACATCAATAAAACGCTTCCAAGACAATACAGAAAGTTCCCTAGTTTTAGACATGCTCTCTCCTTGCTGCATTGAAACTGAAAACTATCATGTTTTATTGCATAGGCATAAAGTAATTTCAGCTATTTTTCTAAAATTTATTAGACTGAGGTTAACCTGTATCAAAGTTTCCACTGTTAAAATACATACATTTAAATAGTTACAATAGTGCATGTACATCTCAGTTCTTTTCCAGTAGGGTACACCGTGGTTACATTTCAAACAGCACTTTTCAAATACCTTCAAGCAGTTTAATATACACGACATACAGTTCTAATACATTTCTAACACAAGCATCTTGTATACATCATGTTGATATTCACAAATGACAATTTACAAAATTCCAGATAGCTGTGGTGGCAGTATCCCCCTTTGTCACAGTCTCTGATAACACTAGTACAGCCGTTCACCCAATTCCTTTGCTCTGAGACTCCATGATCAGGTTGTATAGGACCAGAGTTGGTTCAGTCAGATCCAAAACACCTGGAGCTGAAGATACCTTGATCAATTATTTATGGGCCACAGGATCCAGTTGACCAAAGTCCAAACTACACTAATGACTTTAAGAACTATACTAAAGGAATGGGTAACAAGATGGCGTAAGACCACAAGTGGAAGTGCTGAAATAAATCCTTAAATATCTAAAGAAAAATATAAAAAGTGCCTACACTAAATACGTTAGAGAAAAACTCCTATATAACAAAGGCTACTTTCAGCTCGTCTCTAATAAATAAGGCTGAGCACTTATTTGCCAAGACCTACATTTCTACTCCAAGAGGTAGCAAATGAGATCTGAGTTAGGGAGGAGCAGGGCACTATGGGTAAAACTTTTATAAGTGCTAGAGGCTGGAGCACTAAAATCAGCCAGCTTTGATGTGATCTGTGGCTCGAGGATCTCATATGTCTGATCAGATGGACTTAAATAATAGATCAATGCTTCTCTACGACCAGGCTTTCAAAGACAAGGAAGTGGGATGAAGGGATGTTTGGTGTTATCAGACAGGCATGAATGAAAAGATCTATCATGACAAGGACCTAACTTTTGTATCATATTCACTTAGCCCAACCAATCTGACGTATAGGTCGGAATTGCAAACTACTAGATTTCCAGGGTGGCATCATAAAAGGAGACCCTTCAGGATAGAAGCACTGAAGGATGCTCTAGCCTAGGAAGTTCAGTCCAACTTATAAAGCTTTAATAAGATGGAAGACCAGGTGGCAGCTTCTCAAAAACGTCTAAAGGAAGGCAGTAGAAGTCACTGTAGCTCTGACTGAATGATCCCTAGGCTTACTGGGCAAAGGCTTGTTTGTATACACTATAAATGAAAGAGATACATTCTGAGAGCCCGCTGGAAAGGGAACCTTAGAAATGTTTTGTCCAAGATTGTTTTAAGCAAAGGAAATAAATGGTTGCAGATCCCTTCTAAAGGATTTGGTTCTGTGAAGGTAAAAGCACACTTGTCTGTGTATATCTAACATATGAAGAATGCACTCTCCCTTGTTGGAATGATTAGAAAAATACTAGTAAATAAATGGGTTGTGATATGTGTGACTCAGAAGCTATTTTAGGAAGGAAAGACAGTGAAGTTCTAAGTAATACCCTGTGTCTTCGCGAAACACAATGTATGGGGCTGACAACGCATAAAGCTCCAAAATCCTAGCAGAAGTGACAGCCACCACCAAAAAAGAATTCCAGAAAAGATGCTTCAGAGCAACAGAGCAAATTGGTTTGTAGGGGAAGGGTTAGTTAAAGCTTCTAAGACCAGAATCAGATCGCAAAAACGTTTTCTGATGGGAGATCTAAGCAAACACGTTCCTCTAAAGAATGCTTAAAGTTAATGAGAAGCTAGTAAGTATTCTTGGAAACCCACATGAAAACTGAGACAGCAGCAAGCATCAATTTAATAGTAATAAAGCTAGACCTATAGTCAATTAAGTCTGCCAGAAAATATCTGAATTTGGCCTTGATACAGGGTTGATGTCCTGAGAAGAGGCTCAGAATGGAAATCTCTTCAACTTACTATGGTAAATTCTGCATATGTACTATTTTTGGGAAGCTGTTAAATTTCCAACTCTCTCAAAAGAGAGGTACTTGTCATTGGCATTAGTGGAATTGGAGAAATCAAGCAGTTTTTTCCAAGCCGAGAAGGTCCAGGCAAGGATTAACGAAAAACTGTGAAATTAGATCATGCATAAGGAACAAAACCAAAGGGGGTTTCCTGAGACGAGGCATTAGAAAGGGCAACTAGATTTGCCTGATCCAAAAGAGGGATATGAAGATGACAGCAGTGTTGCACTTCACTGTGTTCAGTAAGAATCTGGGGATTAGTTGTAGGGTTGGGTAGGCATAAAAAAAGCATGGGAGGCCATTGCTGGGATAGTGCACTCTTCAGTGACTGCTCCAGAGGGATCATGGCAAAGTAGCTGCTGTACTTGGTGGTGTAAGGGGAGGTATAAATATTACATCAGGGAACACTCCAGTGAATGAAGATCTGGTTGGCTACGGCTGGACTGAGGGTCCACTCATGAGGTCTGAGAAGTGACCTGTTGAGCTCATCTACTAAGAAATGACGTATGTCACTATTAGAAAAAGGTGCAAGGTCACTGCCAAACCCACACTGCTTCCAGAGATAAAGAGTAAAATCTGGTTCCACCCTACTTGCTGATATATACCAAACTACCATCATGTTTTCAGTTTGGATAGATATTGTGCCCTGAGGAAGACAGCTCTGTAGTTCTTGTAACACAAGGACTGCCTTCAACTCCAGGACACTTATGTGAATGTTGGTCTCATATTTCATCCAAAGGCCTTGAACCATACTCCCATTGTAATACACCCCCCACCCTAAGGAGGCAGTATCCATGGACATGACAGCCACTGGAGCAGGGAGATGAAAGGGTCGACCTGAGTGGATCATTAGGGACTGGAGCCACCACCACAGGACCTTTCTGCAAGACTGGGTAATAACAGTTTTGGAAAGAGGTTGAATAAGCAGTGGCCACTGTGCCTGAAAGAAGCTGGTGCCCAGACCACTAAATTTATTCCCTGCCTATCTCATGTTTTCACCAGCCTTGTACATGGGAGATGCTATTATGCTACGGAAGCTGGCTGGCTGTTGTATCCTAGGCAGAATATAACTCAGCTCATATAGCTTAGGTTACTGCAGCAGTGATCAAATGATGAACATTCTTATAACATTTGTCAGATTTTAGCTGTCAGGTAAACTGCTGGCTGCAAGCAAGGTATCCTCTAAGGCTAGCAAAACAGATGGAATAGCTGCAGGCTGAACAAAATCTACCTGTAGCAAATCCGAATATCTTTGCTGGGACTACAGAATTTCTTTATGTTCCCAATGAAATAACTCCTTCATCCACATAATACAGTCAGAAAATGACAACTGTTCATGAGGGGAATCTAGAGAAAAACTTTCATCAGACTTGTTCCTCATTTCTGCAGTAGAAATAAGAGAATGTTATTCTAAGCCTAACTCGTGCACCCGAGACTGTGAATCAGGGAGAAGGGAACCTTTTTCTTTTCAAATAGATGGAAGACTTGGACTGTAATGACAAAGGCTTTAAATAGGCCTTGGGGAAAACCCAGTCAATCCTCAAGCTGCCTCAAAAAGGAGGCACAAGTGAGGAAAAATGCCTAATTTTAGCTTTCCTTTTTGTGGGGATGTCATCTGTGAAACAATGTTCATAAGGACAATCATTTCCCTGGGAAATGAGCTCCTCAGCGAGGTCCATTAAAGGAACATCCATTCCTTTCTCAGATGCCAGAAAGAGTGATTCTCCCTTGCCCGAAGCAGATAGTTGAATGGCAATGGATGACTTACCTGCCCCTGTCCTTAGTGGCTTTCCAAGGAGCAACACCAAAGGGACCAAGAAAACTAATGAGTGGTCTGAGGAACCCAATATGGCCACAGTACACTCACTCACCAATGGTAGAGACCAAAGCCTTCTTCTTAACCCTTCTTTTCAGGATCAAAGAGGCTACGTCCAAGGAGCTGGGATCCAGGTCCATCACTCGAATAAAAAATGAGATAGACAAGAAGTTAGCAAAATCTTAGTATTACACATTTCCCCTACAGTAAAGGTAAAACTTTAAGTAATTCGGACAGGAACCTGTCAATCTGCTTAATACTTGTCTTAGGTCCCAGACATAAATCCCGACAGAAAAAACATCTCTCTCACATAAAATATATACTTTTCTATACAGAAAATGGAAGGTAGTCTCCAGGAAGGTACTTATCTAACCATCTTTATGAAGGAACTAGCCTACCACTGAACCCATAAAACCATAGCAGAGTACATACTTCACCAGCAAGAAAACTGTAAAATGTTGGCACCCTCGCCACTGCCTTTATCCTACTCTCATCAAGCTCTACAGTATTTCGAGTGCATGGAAAGTGCACTAAAACGTTGGAAGCGGTTATGTCTACTGATCCTTGAAAAGATGCATCCCGTACAGCTTAGCCTACTGTAGCAGGGATCTAACTATTAATATCCCTCATATCTGATGTTGGCTTAGACATAGGAGCTGATCTGGTGAAGACTGCAAAAGTGTCTACAGGAGATGCACCAGGTAAGTGGTAGCACATGCCAGTGTTGTAGGACATTGGCTTGAAACTGTAAATTGTTTACACTGACAAACACACATGCTTAGCGGTTACCCACAAACATCAGGGCTTTACCAACAACCTGCACCACAAAATATCTATGTGCCCATAATCTTTGTATACGACCGGCCATGTAGTGTGGTTGCCACATGATGGTGAAAGTCACAAATGTGATGCAGCACAGCCATAGGTAGGTTATCTGTTCACATTCATAGGTTTCACTGGGAGAGGATCCAGTGAAGAACAGGTCAGATGTCAATGGGTTACTTATGAATGATACTGCTGATGGCACCATGAACACAGTTCTGTGAAACTACCAGCAATATTAACAGAAGCACACTCAAATCACATCCAGTGAAATAACGCTAAACAGGCAAGATGAAACTCATTTATTTGCTAAGCTTTTGATCACTGAGAATGTTAAGAAGCCTAGCCTTACATTTCTATGGTAGTTTATAACCCTGTTTGCATACAAATAATCCAGAAATGGCTGGAACAAAGATATGTTAGGACATTTACACGTTTCCACTACCCATGTGGGACAGCGGTGCCAAATCAGAGGCGAGTTGATGGTTACCCATCAATTTGTCCAAATTGCATTTGAATAGAGTAAGTGAACTACTCTGATTTATGAGGAGTGAAAGAAGGTTCACTGGTAATTACTAGGTTTTACAACAGTGGTATTCCTTGTGTTAGCACATATTGGGAGGGATATTTTGTATTTATTAAAAAAAAAAAAAAAAAGACAAATCCCTTGAATGGGTGTTTGATACCACTGGAAGTGGAAATTTGTAATACTTCTGACAGAATAAGGCTATCAAAATTCTAAATTTCTAAACGTAACACAGATCATCTCTCAGTAGTATGCAGGATAGTAAGAAGAGGGACAAAGGCTTTGAGATGGTCTGCATAGTTTTTGGGATGTTGGCCCTTGAATGTTTTACTGACAAAGCTTTGTGGTCATTCCAGTAGACAAGTGTTTGGACAGACGCATAGTGAAAGGGGCATTATACTCTGTGATCATCCTAATAAATGCTGCATACAGTGGAATAATTACATCTCTGGATCTGGACATACATCTTTAAATATAAATATATAATATAATTACCTAACAGGTAGACACATGGGGATTAAAGGACAGCTCACTGTCAACGTAGGATCCCAGAAAAATTACAATCCCAGGGCAGTTATACACCCATAAATCTGATCAGCCTCATATGCAAAGCCATGGAAAGACTTATGGAACTAATAATCACTTAGAACATAGGGAACCTCCAAACACTGGACCAGTCTCAGTTTGGATTAGTCCAGGAAAGATCATCCTTGCTCAACCTGGTGTTTTTTATTTTTGAAAAAGATCACAGCAATGGATGAAGGCAAAGTGGTATACACTGCATACCTCAACCTGGCCAAACCTTCTGATACAGTCCCTGACTCGGACAATATAGAAAAGCTAAATAAACTGGGATGAATCCCCTGTGTCACTTGATAGACTGCCAAACAGCTTACAGGATGCAGGAATTCAAAATAGGGGACATTACTTCCACAAAGAAACCAATGGAGTACTCCAGGGTTCTGTGCTGGGTCCTCTCCAGTTTGGCATCTACTTTTCTAAAGGAAAAACTGATACCAAAGGGTTCTGGCTGACTAACTTTGCAGATGACTGCAAGCTAACAGCAGTCATTGAATACCCAATTGACTAAGCGATCTTGCAGGAAGGTTTGTCCCAAACTGGTGCCAAAATAAAGACAAACTAAAATACCAAGAAATGTATTTGGAAAGTTTGCCCAGCAGAACTATCACATAGACAACATACCCATAACTGTTGACCCAATTGTTTGGGATTTGGGAACTTACATGAACAGACAACTTTTGACCAACTTAAGTCCATTGTTGTAAAAGTCCTATGTTGCACAGCTTGAAAATAAAGGGATTGTGTCTAGATCTGGAAATGTTACTGCTCCCCTTTACTTATCTAAAGCTTTTGATATCTCAATCACTTCTAACTCAACTCTCAAGTACTGGTCTCTCACCTCCCTCTCTAAGCTGGTTTTCTAATTACCCAACAGATAAACAAACAGGCAATTAAATGGGAAAACTCCCTATCTACTCATTTTCATACCTCTACCGGTGTTCCCCCAAGGATCTACATTAGGACCACTCCTATTCAACATCTTTAACAATCTTCAGCCCTCACTCAGTCAAGGTTCATTCATACAATATACAAATGACTCTACCATAGTATGTTCTGCAGATTATACATCAGATCTACAAAAAATATCACCCAATCAGCTTTTACTTCCCTAGAGACTTGGTTACTTAATACTCTCTCAATCCGAACACCACCAAACTTTCATACTCCCAAGAAAAATACCCCATAAACATAAATCAATTTACTATACTTTTTCAGACCAACACATGTACAGAAGTTGTCACACTAAGCTGCTAGGAGTAACTGATGAAAGCCTATAATTTGACAAGCACATGCAACGTACCAGTAAAACCAACCAAAAGCTAGGTATTCTTTACAGGCAAAAGTATTTCCTTAGACCCTCCACTGAACAGTTACTTGTTACCTCCTATCTACTTCCTTCTCTCATCTATGGGGACCCCTTACTCGCTAATCTGCTATCCTCTAAAAACAAAGCTGGAACCTGTTGTAACAAAATCACCAAGTTCGCAACAAATGCCAGACATTCTACACATCACTGCACATCTCTATCACTGAACTGGCTGGAACTTCCACATGATCTCACCTACCCTTCAATTAACCACTGCACACAAAATAATTTGAAAACCATCAGCCTGTCCTGCTCTTAGTTCTTTCTTTCCCCACTATCTTCCCCCACTAGGTCTCTTGGATCTGAAAAACACCACCTTTTGCACATCAACAAGCCTAAACTACCCACAGGTCAACTTCTTTATTCATGTGTGGCAGCCAGAGGCTGGAATGCCATACTATTATCAATCAGAACCATTCAGACTCGTGCTTCATTCAAAACTTTGAGAATACCTCTCTACTAACTGGATCTGTACTTAGGTTCATAGGTAGGTACTAGGCTATCTGCCCGAGGGCATTTATAAGCCTAGCCAGAGTATGTCAGCTTTCGCCGCCCCATTGATTAATTAACTGAGCCTCTGTCAAGAAGAGCCAATGAAGTGATCCCAGAGGTGTATTTTCTGTTACCCATCCACTCAAGGTTTCTCTTGAAGAGGGTTAGTGAGGGGCTCTGCCTAATGTAGTTAGGAATTTTGTTCCAAAGCATGGGAAGTCTCTGTGACAGGAATCTATCCCTCCAGCATGTTCTATTTATTGTTGTGGCAAGGTTTAGCTCACTAGAACGAGTGGCTCGCAGTTACTTGGATTTCTTTAGGTGGAGCACGTCCATCATTTCTGAGTTACACATGGCTTTGTAAGTCAGGCACAGATCACCTCTGAGTAAGTGATATGCCACTGAGTAGAGCTGGTGTTTTTCCAGTCGGGCTGCATAGGACGTATATTTGAGACCAGTAATCCTATTGGTGAGGTACTTTTGTGGTCTTTCCAGCTGCTGGAAGTTTCTTGTGAGGTAAATCCCAAAGGGGGCATTGTACTCTATGATGGGTCTGATGAGTGACGAGTAGGGGGGCACTATAACCTCTATTTCTAGATGTGAACCCTTTAGTAATTAGATGGGCTACATAGAAGGATCTCCTAACTACTTTGGCAATACGATGGTCAAAGGAGAGTTTACTATCTACCTGGGTCCCCAGGTCTCTTATTACCTCTTCTGTATTAAGGAGGCTGCCACCTATGTGGTAATTCATGGGTGTTTTGTTTTTCCCCAAATGGGATGACTATGCATTTTTTGGCATTTAGCTTGAGACCATGACTTTTGACACCAGGTGTCCGTCTCAGTAAGGCCCTTTCGGAGAATGTCCGTGTCAGCCGGAGTGTCAATTATGGCTCCCAGTTTGCAGTCATCAGCGAACTTGGTTAGCCATAGTCCTCCTGTGTTTGCCTGTACTTCTGAGAAGTATATGCCAAATAGTAGGGGTCCCAGGACCGAGCTTTGTGGAACACCACTTTTGACTGGTTTAGAGTTGGACGTGGAGCCCGCTATTCTTACCGTGCGAGTTCTGTCTGTAAGCCAGTTGGCAACCCATCTTGTGACGTAGGGGTTTATGTTCAGGCTGGTGAGTTTTTCTATAATTCCTGAGTGGGGAATGGTGACAAAAGCCTTGGCAAGGTCAAGGCAGGCTGTGTGAACTACCTTCCCCTCATCTATGGCCTTGGTGACTGTTTCAAAGAAGTCAACCAGGTTTAGTAGGCATGATCTGCCCTTAAAGCCAAACTGGGTCGGGTCAAGTGTTTGGAGGTTCCCAATGTCTTTGTTAATGAATTCCATGATGATGCGCTCTATAGCCTTGCAGACCAGGCTAGTCAGGCTTATGGGGCTATAGTTACCATGGTCAGTTGTGGCCCCTCCTTTGTGGAGCAGAATAAAGTACAGTTGTGTACACTTACCATAAATGTAGATGTTCGAGTGTATTCACTATTGAAGTCATTACATTTGAGTAATCCTGCTAGCAGGTTGCCCTCAGTCGGCCTGAATTCCAAAGTCTTGCATCCTGCGTCAGCTGTTGTCGCCCCTTCTCTGACGTCAGGTAGTCAGGGGTATAAAATAAGCAGCCAATGTCATTTTCTTTAGTTTTTCTTGCCCCAGATGTCAGGTGCCCCCTAAAAGGGTAGCCAAAATTTATATGTATATATAAAATGACATGCAGCAATAAAAACTTTACCTTCATCCACAAGCAAATACACCACATAGGTTATATAAATCAGAGAAGGAAAGATGGGTTCCATCAGAAGAAAAGGGGGGATGACATGTGGGTAACCTGGACTGCAACAGTGAATACACTCTAACATCTATATTTATGGTAAGTGTACACAACTGTACTATGTTCTTCGTGTTTCACTGTTGCAGTCATTACATTTGGGTAGATTCCCAAAGCTATGGTTGGGAGGCTGGAGCTAAACAGCATTAGGAGCGGCTATGAGACCCTGCAGGACTGCAGTGGCAAAGCCTGCCCTGGATTTAGAGTAGAATGGCAGATGACGGTGCTTTGTAAAGGTGTCCACTGAACTCCAAGTAGCTGCCTCTAAAATGTCCTTTGTTGGTACTCCCCTGAGAAAGGCTGCTGAAGTGGCTGCAGCTCTGATGGAATGTGGCCTAATGCCCTTAGGCACTGACTTGCCATGGTATAAGTAGCAGAAACGAATGCAGTGACCTATCCATTTTGAAATAGTCTGCTTTGAGATAGCCTTTCCTTGTGATCCTGCAGCATATGCCACTAGTAATTGCTCTTTCTGAAAACTTTGGTTCTGTCCAAGTAGAATCTAAGTTGGCTGTGTACGTCCAAAGAATGCAGAATTCTTTCCCCCTTGTTCTGTGGATTTGGATAAAAAGTTGGCAGATGAATGGTGGTTAAGAGCCACACTGGACACCACTTTAGGCATAAATGTTGGGTTTGTCCTCAGTGAGACCCTGTCTGGATAAAAAATGATAAAAGGTTCCACAGCCATGAGTGCCTGTAGCTCTGAAACTCATCTTGCAGAAGTTATTGCTAGGAGCAGAGCTGTTTTCCAAGATAAAAACTTTACATCAGCAGTAGCAGCTGGTTCAGAAGAAGACAGGGTGAGTTTTTCCAAGACATAGTTGAGGTCTCATGCAGGCATTGGTGATTTCCTTGGAGGCCTTAAATTTTTGGCTCCTCTGAGGTACTATTTTAATAAGGGATGAGCAAAGATTGGTGGCTCTGTATTGTAATGAGCCAAAATGGCAGAGGCATGAATTTTAATAGATGAGAAAGATAGGCCTTTGTCCAGCATCTCAGTTAAGTATTGTAAAATGTGAGGAATATTTGGTACAGCTGTATCTGTTCCATGTGTCTGGTTCCAAGCACAGAATCTCTTCCATTTTCCAGCATAAGATTTTCTAGTACTAGGCCTTCTGGCTTCCAAAATGACATCCATCACAGCTTTGCTGAGAGGTGTGTTTTGTATGGCTACGTTATCCACCATGCTGCCAGGTTTAAAGTCCTGAGTTGGCTGTGCAGGATCTGATTGGTTTGCTGGGACAGTACATGTGGCACGTGAGGTAAGGTCCATGCTGTGCATTGAAACAAGCTCCTTAATATTGGATACCAGTGCTGGCGGGGCCAGTCTGATGCAATCAGTATCATCTTTGGCTTCTCTTGTCTAACCTTTAGGAGTACTTTTGGGAGGAGAGGCAGAGGGGGAAAGGCATACACTGATATTTTTTTCCAGCTGAAGGATAGGGCGTCCACTTTCCATGCTTGTCTATGATAAATCCTCGTGCAGAATCTCTTTAGTTGGTAGTTGTGAGGGGAAGCAAATAGATCTATGTCCGGGCATCCCCATTTCCTTGTTATCATGCTGAAGACTTGTGGATCTAGCTGCCACTCGTGGGGATCCATGAGGTTTCTGCTTAATTTGTCTACCAGAGTATTTTTCCTTCCTGGCAGGAATTGTGCCTGCAGATGTACTTGGTAAGTCAATGCCGCGTCCCACAAAGTCATGGCTAGTCTGCAAAGGGGGTAAGAATGTGTGCCCCCTGCTTGTTTACATACCACATGACCGTGGTGTTGTCTGTCTTTATCAGTAGTTGTCCTGGATGAAGCAGGTCCTTGAAGGCTGTCAGGGAATTTGGAACAGCTAGCATCTCTTTTTGATTGATATGTAGATGCATTTGGTTTGAGGTCCATGTTCCCTGAATGCATCTTCCTGCCATGTGGGCCCCCCAGGCATAATCTGATGCATCCGTTGTTAGTGTCTGCCTGGCTGGGGGTAATATGAATTGCTGCCCCTTGTTTTGGTGACAAGCCTTTGCCCACCATCGAAACTCCTATTGCAGGCAGGGAATGAGAGTAATTAGTTTCCAGGCTGTGGCAATGTTGAGTCCAAACACTTTTTAGGTACCACTGAAGTTTCCTCATATGCAGTCTTGCATATGGAATGAGTAGGATGCAGGATGCCATTAAGCCCAAAGCCTGCAGAAAGTTTCTTGCAGATAACTGTACCTTTGTTGCTAACATTTTGAAATATGTTGTCAGTTGCCTTCATTTGTCTGAGAGATAAGCCATCTGAGCAGTTGTATTTAAGCTTGCACCCAGGAATATTATCTCTTGAGAGGGTACTAGTTTTGATTTCTTTTCGGTGACTGTGTACCCTAGGCATGTTAGATGTTTTTTCACAAACGCCAGATGCTGTAGAAGGATGCCCTTGTTCTCTGCTTGAATGAGACAGTCGTCCAAGTAAGGATATATTTGCATTCCTCTTAGTCTGCAGAATGCAATTACTGGTGCCAGGCACTTTGTAAAGACCCTGGGCGCAGTAGATAAGCCAAAGGGCAGTGCAGAGAATTGGTAATGCAATGAGCCAGGCTTGAATCTGAGGTATCTTCTGCATATCTGCATATTTGTCTGATTGGGACATGCAGGTATGCCTCTTTTAGGTCTAAAGTTACAAGCCAAGCGTTCTTGCCCAGCATGGGCAGAAGCTACTGCAAAGTCAACATTTTGAATTTTAGTATATCCAGGAATGTGTTCAGAATCGATAGGTCCAGTATTGGTCTCCAGGCCTTGTCATTTCTGGGTACCAAGAACAGTCGAGTAAAATCCTTGTCGCCGCTCTTGCTCTGGCACTTGTTGAATGGCCCTCATGTCCATGAGGGATGAGACTTGTTTTTGTGCCTCTGTCCATTGATTTTTTGGCAGATCTGGCCAGCCGTTAGCCTTTGGCAGGGTATGGAAATGGAACTTGTAGCCCTGTGACACGATATTTAGTACCCACTTGTCCTGGGTTATAATATGCCAATTTTGAGAAAAAGTGCTAATTTTCCCACTAAGGGTGTTGCCAGAAAATAAGTGCTTGGTGCCAGCAGGGGCAAGTCATTGGGACTGTTTCCTGTAAGGTTGTGATTTGTCTTCTCCACTTTTGGAGATAGAAGCACCCCATTGCTTTGACCTGTAAGAACCTTGTGCCTGGAATCTTCCTCTAGGGCGTCTGGGTCTGCCCCTTTGAGGTCTGTCTGACACAGGAAAGGATCAATTCTTAGTTGGCCAGTGTCTACTAAACCTAGGTGGCTGTACTTGTAAAAAAATCTTTGACAGTTTGCATAGATTTAGCTTTGTCCTCCATTTTCTTTAACACCTCTTCTGCCTTGACACCAAACAAAGTATCATGCTGCAAAGGTGCACCTAATAATTTAACTTTAACATGATCAGGCAGATTTGTTCCTTTAACCAAGCATGTCTTCTAATTACAGAACCTGTAACTGCTGCTCTGCAGGAGGCCTCTAAAGAATCAAAACCACATTGCAAAGTATACTTTCCAATTTGTTCAGCTGCATGCAATATATCCTGCATTTCCTTGTTTTCTGCACATTCATAGATTAACAACATTTTCTGTTTAAGCAATGCCATGACATGTTGCTGATATTTGAGCATATGAAACCGACAGTTTAAAGCCCTTATATGCAAGGCAGCAGATGTGTAAACCTTTTTTCCCCATCTATCCAGTGCCCTAGAATCCCTGTCAGCAGGGGTAGGGTTTTTCGCAGCGGAAACCTCAACTCCCTTGGGAGAAATAGTTTCTGGGTCTGCAGCAGGGTTTTTACAAAGGAATTTATGTGAGTCAGGAACCCTGTAATATCTGTCAGGCTTAACAGGAGCTGGAGGCAAGGAGTCAGGGGTAAGGCTAGACTCCGAAAACACATCATCTACAATGTCTAACACAGGGGGGATGGCTAGTGGCTTGTGCTGAGGTAGTAACAAGAAATCCCTGAGCCTCTTTTTAGATTCTGAAAAATCTTGCCTCTCCCAGTGGAAATGCTCCCTCATGGTATGTAAGGTTTCCCCAAAGGAATAGTCCTCAGGAGGAGGAACTGAAGGAATGGATTCTTCAGCATCAGAATCCTCACAGGGGGGAAAAGAATATTCCTGATCAGAAGAGGAATCAGAAGAAATGGAAACCTGATCTGAAGATTCATAGTCAGTCTCTTGCCTAGGCCTCTTAGCAGGAGGGGGATGGGAACCCCTGATTAAGGTAATCAAGTTTTTGGCCACTTTGAGCATCTGTTTTTTGGGCATGGAGACCTGTCCACGTGGCTCTTGAGTTTGCTTCTTTGCCTTTGAAGGAGCTTTATTTAATCTTTGTCTTTCAAGTCAGTTTAATGTATAGATGTTTGGGTCTGAATACACCCTCAGAAGCCGGTGCCTGCTCAGCGGCTCCGGACCCATCTGAAGGATTAGCGTCCGAGGCTTCAACACCTTGAGTTTCCAGTGGCATGGCCAACTCCACGTGGGAGTCGGTAGCGGCCTGCGACTCTAAAGTAGCGGTAGTCAGGGGCTGCGAAAGCACCTCACTGAGAACCGGCGACTGGCTTAGGAGAAGCTTCATCGTCGGTTTTGGGCCTCAGGTGTCTTTCTTTTTTTTTGCGTTTTTTGTGAACTCCAGCAGTCGGATGGCTTTCCGATGACATTTCTGGATAATTAAACCTGCGTCCAAAGTAGTTCAAAGCAAAATCATACAGACACTTAATAGTGCATTGGTTAAACCTGGCACAAAACAGACAACCCAGAAAGTTATGACTGGGGCCTAGGCAAGGAATACAGTAAGAAAGTCCTTATGAGGTATTTGCTTCCCACAAGAAATACAATTAACTTTTTCTGACATCGGTTCTGGAGCAAGAAAAAAGTTTCCCCAATGGGGTACTTAGCTTTATAGTAGACTTCGGATCTGAAATTCGAACTCGAAAATTTCAGGAGTCGGCCGACCGGCACTTGCGAACTGCTTCTGCTTCGGGCACCGCACGGCAAGAAAGACTAAAGAAAATGGCGTCGGCTGCTTCTTTTATACCCCTGACGTCAGGGAAGGGGCGATGACAGCCGACACAGGACCCAAGACTTTGGAATTCAGGCCGACTGAGGGCAACCTGCCAGCAGGATTACCCAAATGTAATGACTGCAACAGTGCAACAGGAAGAACATCCGTTGCTGTGCGCCATACTATGGACACGTTGCCTGTGGAGAGGCTGAGGTTGAACAGTGTTTTTAGGTAGGGGGGTTAGTTCGTTCTGTAGTTCATCCAAGACGCAGCCTGATACACCATCTGGCCCCATTGATGCTGTGCTTTTGGCTGTGCGTCTGTGATTTCTGGGACACTACACTTCCAGTATTATTGTGGGCCCTTTTGGGGGTGAGAGGAGGGTGAAGTTTGCACTGAATCTTTCTGCCAGGATGTTGGCAGCATCAGTGTGTTCAGTATATTTTGTGCTATTTTGCACCAGCTCAGAGCATATCTGCGAGTTGCCACTTAGATTCTTGACATAGCTAAAGAAGGCTTTGTGGTTATCTTCTGAATCCATGGCTACTTTTTTTTCAAAGTTAGCCTTGGAGGACTTTATGAGGGACCTTAGTTTCTTACTGATATGATCAGGGATGTCTTTCCTTCTTGGGATTTGCTTTTTTTCTGAACTAGTTTCCTCCTCCTACTGTATAGCCTGTTTATGGCAGGGGTCCACCAGACTGGTTTCCTTCTCTTAGGGGAGTGAGTCTTAGTTTTGCTAGGGATGGCACCATCCATGCATCCTTGTAGGTGCTCAGAGTGCATTTGTATAGGTTTCTGCTTCTTGGACACTGTTATCCTTTAGCGTGGGGGCTGTGAAACTTATCACCTCTGTCTTAGTAACAGAAAATAAAGTTTTTGTTTGGTTTCCTTGGTTGGAGGTGGTGGTGTGGTGTGGACATCCAGAGTGATTAGTTTATGGTCTGATCTAACCAGTGACGGGTTGACCTCTGGTGTGGAACACCTGTCGCCCATGATGGTGATGACCAGGTCCAATATGTTTTCACCTCTGGTAGGGGAGTTTACTAGCTGATCCAGGGCATTTGAGTTGATAAATTCCAAGAAGCGCTGGACCTGGGAGTTTGTACTGGAGTAGTTTTCCCAGTTAACGGTACCAAGCCTCCTCCTTCCATAACCTGACCGTCATTTATTCTTATATATATTCGCATTTCTTATAGCCTTATCAATACGTTGTCACTGACAAATGCACTTAGAATATTTACATAATGTACCTGTTTCACTTTTATTGTCTTTGCTATTATTTTATGATTGCATTTATTGTACTCTACAAAATTTCATTCTCTGCTTTAATTGCCAATATCTACCCATGAGTGTTTTTCTGTAAACTGTGTAAATTTTTCATATTGTTAAATGTGTTATCTGCTTTGGAGCTTTTCATCCAGGCTTCCACTGAAAATAGGCTCTCAACCGCCCAAAGGACTATCCTGGTAAGAAAATACCAATAAATAAATACTCAGACTACATTAGGACAATCATTTAATGTAGTGCACCCCTTTTGGAATGCATCTGTCCAGACACAGGCAACAACTGGAATACCCACAGAGATACCCAACTAAAGGGATACAAGGCCTGAACAACAAGTCTTACATGGACCAACTCAAAGTCCTGTCACTGCAGTCGGTATCCTACAGACTGCTAAGAGGTGATCTGTGTCTGGAATACAAGGCATCCTCTGATCAAACAGACAGATTTGCTGCACATCAGCAAGTCAAACTGCATCAGAAATACTCTGTCTAGGGATCTAACCCTCCTCTGCAACATCAACAGAATGGCTTGGAGGGAAAGGTATATCCTGTAGAGCATACTGATGCTCAGGAATAGACTCCTCATCCACATACAATAAAGTTCATCCTCGTCCATATTCAATCAGAAGTTGGATGTAAGGATGGGAAACGGAACAGTTATCCCAGGATTGCCCCCTTACTATTACTGGGCAGAAAAACCTCAAATGATTTATCCTATGCATGGGTCCCCTTAAATTACCTATGGTATGATCACAGTTATGCTCATAAGGGCTAATATATAATTATTGACCTTGGGATGGGTAAAGGCCAATATTTAACCAAATGGAAGAGGTTAAATCAAGTGCCAAAAGGGAAACTGGCTAGGCTTAAAGTAGTCTGCAAGGGGAGTCATGCTCGCCAAAGGATACAATTATACAATTCATGGCATTTAGGTTTAATCTAGTTTTGACACCAGCTATTTGCTTGGGACAAGCCCTTTTGCAGGATATTGGTCGTCTTCTGGAGAGTTTATAATGGCAACAGGTCTGCAGTCAATCTGCAATCTTGGTCAACTACAGACCCTTAACTTCAGCTTTAACCTTCAAGACGTATACGGCAAAGGACTGAACCCTGAGGTACACCATTAGTGACGGGTCTTTCAGAAGAGGTACTGCCATACAACCTAACTTCCTGGGTTCTACTTGTGAGCCAATTTGCTATCCAATGCATTATATTCAGTGAAAGACATGCCATTTATGTCAGCCTTACCCCTGCTACGCTGGTGTTACCACAGTAGATGGCATCAGTGGCCCATACCTTCTGAAAGGCATATGCACTCTGCACATGTGAAAGGTGAGTAAGTGACAACTGCTACCATGACTCCAAAACAATCCCAGACTTTGGTGCCAGCCTTAGCATCAATTAGTATTGTAATGCATTGCCTAGTTATGTCACTGCAGGCATTACTTTTATTCTGTCTTGTCACAGTCCATGATCCAGGCACAGATGGCCAGTACTCATACAGTTCTAGAGAATGTATGTCTATAACCCAGTTTAAGCGCAACCTAGAACAGTGGATAGGGAACAGGAAATTTAGACCAGGCCTGGCACACGTCCCTTATGGAGAAAGGTAGTTTATAAAAGCCTAGCCCTCAATGTCCCAATTAGATACAGGACATTATTCTTTTGGGAAAACTTAGCTAAGCTTAGAAAAGGCCCCAGGGTCATTAGCCTAGTAACAATCTATGAATATCATAAATGCTTAGTGTTCTGTGTGGCTTCTGTGAATAACTGCAACCATGGCCGAGCTTGTGGTACACCCTGTAATGCATGCTGATTGGGACATGTATTAGTCATGCCTGTTGATGGCACTCACAGGACAGCAGACAGCTACTAGTGCAACCATGAGGATGTGGGTAACTGGTTGACATGGCTGTGCAAAGGGAAAAATGTGCATTATACGATCATGCACTAGATTTACACAGATGAGATGCTCTGCTTCTGAGACTACTTTAATGGCCACGTGTCACTGGCTGCTTCTGCACTATGGCTGTGGTTGATGCTTTTCTGTCTCCATCCTGGACAGCACCCCATTGGGCAAAACAATCAGGGTCATTCAGTTCAACATCACACTCCCATGCAACATCTACCCACACCAAGTCCTGGAGTTCTGAATACCATTGCTTTCCTGGAAAGCCACATGAAGACCTCCTGCAGGACTCCTCTACACACTCCTGATATCACACAACATCCATTAGACAGGATGCCTCTAATCCTGATATTGGTAAGTGGTACACCCAAATCAGCATTCCACCAAAGGAAGCTCCAATCTCATTGCTAAAGGACTCCCCCTAAACTTTCTAGTTGTGTGTGGTTACCATATCCATTACCCATTTTCCTTCTGCTCAATGTTAGCACTGCTGCCCCCTGTCAATATGCCCCACTCCACCAGTGTCAATGATAAATACTGAACCCTGCCTGCCCCTCTGGCCTGCGTGGGCATGGAAGTATCTGATGCACAGTGTGGACGTCAGCGTATTAGTCATGTTACTGCAGGCATTACCTTTATTCTGTCTTGTCACAGTCCACAATTATGGACTGAATGCCATCTCCATACCAGTACCATGATGCACTACTTAACTTCTGCTTCTCAAGGAGTATCACTGCAGCTGGTTCTTCCAACAAGTCCTCCTGTCCTGCTGCTGCATACAAGTCATTGATATAGTGTCCCCCAATATTGGAAGTGCTTTAATTTCACCATGTTAAGTAGTATGATAGAGACCACAAATATCTTACTGCAGGTCTCTGCAGTACACTGCAGTGCTCCACTAAATGCATACAAGGAGCAAAAGTGGGCATACAATTCTCAAAGCATGTTCAATGATGTCATCCTACCATGATATCATTTGCAACATTAATGGAACATGTTGGAGGCAGAGGTACTTAACACAGAGTATACCATTCTATGGAACCATCCTACACTCCACATATAGAAGTGCTGTTATGTTTTAAGCAACTTGAAAGAATGGAGAACTACCCATTTACCACCCATGTTACTCATGGATAGGACGAAGTAAAGGTCCCAACATATCATTGTTCTGCCTGCCTCAGGATTATTCATACACAAAATAAAATGGCTAAAAACTACTATGGGAATGCAGTGCTTGGCTTCTTCAGATTTATGCAGATCAATAGACTAATAAGTACCTATGACAATGTAGTAATGTATGCCATCTCCACCATGGCAATGGAGACTGTAGGTGTGGGTCATATGCCATGGTTATCATCTAAAACGCACAAAAATTGATACCATCAAGACTGGTCTGTTATCTACAGTACTGAGAAGACACTACTAGGGACTGAGTGGCAATGTTTGACCTACCAAATAAATGACTCTGTAGAAAGTCATACCAAAAATGCTGCACATCTGCCAAATGTGAAAATCATAGGAACTACGTGGATGCTGCACCTACATGTTGTAAACAATACCTTGTGCACTGCACACCACCTAGCAGTTGGAGTGAAAACACTTCCATTTGCTATATTCTAATGTCATGTGGAAGAGGTGAGGTCTTCATAGCAATATGGGTACAGTCAATGGCTGTTAGGACTACAGGGAAACAGGCTATGTCATAAAATGCCCATAAAATGCCCATAAAGTGGTGGTTCTCTTCTTTGCTGTCCATGGAAATGAAATGTACTCCTCCACATGCTGTACCATCATGTCAAGGAATTTGTGTAGGATTCGTGAAGATGATACCTGCAAAACTCCTAATGCATCTCTCCTGTCAAATGCCGAAAAGCCACCATAACAGGGACAGAATGTTAGATAAACCATGTCCACTGGGATGGGCATTCTATGCATACCTCTCAATTCCATGTGAAGATGACACCTGTACACTACAAAAGTCAACCTGGTCACGGAGATGATTGTATTTCACCTGCTGCTGGACCTTTCTGTGACACGATGGGTGGTGATGCAGATCATCACGGACATACACTACCAAGGCGGCCATTAACATGCTCTCCAGCTACTGCAGATGCTGCTCCCAGCACCTTAGCACAAGAGATACTCCTGCACAGTGAGAAATGTTGGTGCTCAGAATAGCTGGTTACCATGGCTTACTGTGCTACTTTTATACATTTTTGAATTTCGCTGCCATAGCTTACTTCATCATTTCCGCAACAGTTCTCATTAGCACATATTTGCATCTCACTACATGGTCACAATTGCATACAATACACACACTGTACTATTCTTCCAGTAGTGAAAGTCTCTCTGAATTGTCTCCTTCCTGTGAGTCACCACTCACTTCACTATTTACTCAATACTCTGTGGAGTTTTTTTAATATGCCTTTTCTTTATTTGACTGTGACGTGGCTGGGTGATTTGGCTACTCTGAAGCAAACTTACACAGACGGGTGCAATAAAGTTTGAAATCATTTTTTTTAGGTACATAGACTGCACCATAGGATCTATTATTAGTTGCAACTTTGTTACATAAAACATTAGAAACCAAATGTAAATAAGTAGAAAGATAAACAGAATACATACAAATGCAGCAACATTCAGTGATCTAGGAAAGTAGATCCCCATGTTACTGTTATCTATTGTGTTCACAAATGGCAATATCATGACAGACCTGACATTTACATTTAATTAATTTTTATATACAAGGACAATCACATTCATGACAAAAACAAGTTCTAGTAGTGGTGACATAGCTGCTAAAGTTATGCTTGGAATGGCAAAATGATAGCAATGATCTGATGGATAAGGAAAATTAGTCCCAAATCTTAGGTGCCCAGTATGGAAATGCTTTACTGAAGCATTCTTACAAAGGAATACCTGGAAAGCACAGTTGTGCAAGATCTTACTGTGACATCTGGACAACACCCCACCAGACTGCCAACAATAATGTGACGTCCCTTACTATCCTGGGTCAATAACTAAGGAGCTTCAATCCTCTCTACTGACCAACAGGAGACCATATTTCACAATTTCCCCTAAGAGCACAAAGTACAGTTTTGTACCTACCATAAATGTAGATGTTCGAGTGTCTTCACTGCTGCAGTCATTCCACTTGGGTTATCCTGCCATCAGGCGGGCCCGCAGTCAGCCTAAGTTCCAAAGTCTTGGTCTGGTGTCGGTTGCTGTCGCCTCTTCCCCGACGTCAGTGCGCCAGGGGTATACAAGTAGCAGCAGATGCCATTTTCTTCAGTTTTTCTTGCCCCAGATGTCAGGTGCCCCCAAAAATGGTAGGCAATACATATTTCTAATAAAACATACAAAAAAGGTAAAAACAAAACCTTCATTAACCAGCAAATACGCCACATAGGTAGTATAGGTTAGTCTCAGATAAGAAAGAGGGGCTGGCGGGTGGGTAACCTGGACTGCAGCAGTGAAGACACTAACATCTACATTTATGGTAGGTACAAAACTGTACTATGTTCATCATGTTTCACTGCTGCAGTCATTACACTTGGGTAGAATCCCAAAGCTGAGTTTGGGTGGCTGGCTCTATAGAGGATTTGGTGTGGCTATGAGGCCCTGCAGCACTGCAGTGGCAAAGCCAGCTCTGGATCTAGAATAAAGAGGCAAATGGTAATGCTTGTAAAGGTGTGCACTGAACTCCAAGTTGCAGCTTCCAAGATATCTTTGGTAGGTACTCATCTAAGGAAGGCTGTAGAAATGGCAGTTGCCCTGGTGGAATGTGGTCTAATATTACTAAGTACAGGTTTCCCATTTTTTGTGTAGCAGAGCCGGATACAGTGTCCTATCCACTTTGAAATGGTCTGCTTTGAAATTGCCTTTCCCTGCGATCCTGCAGCATATGATACAAACAATTGTTCAGATTTTCTGAAAGCTTTTTGTCTAAGTAGAAGCGCAATTGCCTGTGTATGTCCAAGGAATGTAGAAGTCTCTCCCCTTTATTTTGGGGATTTGGATAAAATGTTGGCAAGTGAATAGACTGGTTAAGAGCCACACTGGAAACCACCTTAGGCATAAAGGGTTTGTTCTTAAAGAAACCCTGTCTTGGTGGAAAATGATAAAAGGCTCTACTGCCATTAGTGCCTGCAGTTCTGAGACTCTTTGTGCTGAGGTTATTGCCAGAAGCAGAGCAGTTTTCCATGATATATATTTTAACTCTGCTGAATTGGCTGGTTCAAAAGGAGGCAAAGTGAGCTTTTCCAAAACGAAATTGAGGTCCCAAGTTGGTGCTGGTGCTCTCCGGGGCGGTCTTATGTTTTTAGCCCCTCTGAGGTACTGCTTTAGCAAAGGGTGAGAAAAAATAGGAGGATCTGTGTTGTAATGAGCAAAGATGGCAGAAGCGTGAATCTTAATGGATGAGAAGGATAGTCCTTTGTCCAGCATCTCAGTCAAGTATTGTAGTATCTGAGGAATGTTAGGGACCAGAGGATCAATTCCAGGCACAGAATCTCTTCCACTTTTCTGAATAAGATTTATTGGTGCTAGGCCTCCTGGCCTCCAACATGAAATCCATAACAGCTTCAGAGAGAGAAGTTGTCTGTCTGGCTAATGAATCTGCCATGCAGCCAGGATTAAGGTTTTGAGCTGACTGTGCAGTACCCGATTGTTTTACTGAGTCAGAAGGTGTGGAATTTGAGGCAAAATCCAAGGTGGGCCTTGAGCTAAGTTCTTTAAGACTGGGTACCAATGCTGGCGTGGCCAGTCTGGAGCAATCAGAATCATCTGTGGTTTGTCTTGTCTGGCTTTTGGGAGTACCTTTGGAAGGAGAGGCAGTGGTAGGAAGGCATAAATGCCTAGGCTTTTCCAGCTGAATGAAAGAGCATCTACTTTCCATGCTCGTGTGTGAGAAGTCCTTGTGCAGAATTTTTGTAGTTGGCAATTCAGTGGGGAGGCAAAGAGATCTATGTCCGGGCACCCCCATTTTTGCATTATCATGCTGAAAACTTGTGGATTTAATTTCCATCGTGAAGATCCATGATGTTTCTGCTTAAATCTGCCAGAGTATTTATCTTTCCTGGCAGGAATTGTGCTTGCAGATTAACTTGATAAGGTTATAGCAGTGTTCCACAAGGTCATGGCTTGCCTGCATAGGGGGTAAGAATGAGTACCCCCTTGCTTATGTACCACATTACTGTGGTGTTGTCTGTCCTTAATAACTGTCCTGGATGCAGAAGGTCCTTGAAAGCTGTTAGGGCATTTTGTACAGCCAACATCTCTTTTTGATTGATGTGAAGAGGCATTTGTTCTGTGGTCCATTTGCCCTGAATACATTTTCCTGCCATGTGTGCTCCCCAGGTGTAATCAGAGGCGTCTGTTGTTATAGTCTGCCTGGCTGTGGGAAAAGTGAAAGGCTGTCCCTTGTTGAGGTGACATGCCTGTGCCCACCATCAAAACTCCTGTTGTAGGCAGGGAATTAGAGGTATTACTGTCTCCAAGCTGCGAGAATGTTGAGACCAAACACGCTTTAGGTACCATTGTAATTTCCTCATATGCAGTCTTGTATATGGAATTAGTAGAATGCAGGATGCCATGAATCCCAAGGCCTGCAGAATTTTTCTTGCAAGGAGTTGGGACTTTGTTGCCATCAATTGAAAATACTGAGTCAGTTGTCCTTGCTTGTCTAGCGTGAGATAAGCCATCTGGGCCATTGTATTTAAGCTGGCACCCAGGAATATTATCTCTTGTGAGGGCACTAGTTTTGATTTCTTTTCGTTTACTGTGTACCCTAGGCAACTTAATCTTTTTACGAATGCCAGATGCTGTAGAAGAATGTCCTTGCTCTTTGCTTGAATCAGGCAGTCGTCCAGATTTAGGTATATTTGAATTCCTTTTTGTCTGCAAAATGCAATTACTGGTGCCAGGCACTTGGTAAAGACCCTGGGCACAGTAGATAAGGCCAAAGGGCAGTGCAGAGAATTGGTAGTGCACTGAACCAGCTATGAATCTGAGGTATCTTCTGCAATTTTGTCTGATAGGGACATGCAGGTATGCCTCTGAGGTCCAAAGTAACAAGCCAAGCTTTCTTGCCCAACATGGGAAGGAGCTGTTGTAGTGTCAGCATTTTGAATTTCGGAACATCCAGGAAAGTATTTAGAGTGGAAAGGTCCAGAATGGGTCTCCAGGCTTTGTCCTTTCTGGGTACCAGAAAGAGTCTTTAGTAAAATCCTTGTCCTTTTTCCTGCTGTGGTACTTTTTGAATACCTCTCATGTCCATGAGAGCTGTAATTTGTTTTTGTGCCTCTGCCCATTGATTTTGTGGCAGGTCTGGCATTCCTTTTAGCCTTGGAAAAGTGTGAAAGTGGAACCTGTAACCTTGAAATACAATATTCAGCACCCATTTGTCTTGCGTGATTGCTTGCCAGTTTTGAGAAAAGAGTGCTTGTTTCCCCCCTAAGGGAGCTGCCAAAAGGTAAGAGTTTGGCATTGGAAGGGGGAAGTCATTGGGATTGTTTCCTGTAAAGTTGTGACTTATCCTCACCTTGTTTTGGGTTTGAAGCACCCTACTGTTGTGGTCTGTAAGAACCTTGTGGCTGAGATCTGCCTCTTGGGTGTCTGTATCTGCCGCTTTGTGGCCTGCCTGACGCTGAAAAGGACAAATTCTTAGTAGGCCAATTTCTGCTAAATCGTGGTGGCTGTACCTGTAAGAAATCCTTTACTGTTTGCATAGATTTTGCCTTATCCTCCATTTTCTTTAATACCTCTTCTGCCTTAATACCAAATAAATTATCTTGCTGCAAAGGAGCATCCAATAATTTTGCCTTAACATGATCTGGTAAACTTTGTTCTTTTAACCAAGCATGCCTTCGAATCACAGATCCTGTAACTGCTGCTCTACAAGAAGCTTCTAATGAATCAAAGCCACATTGCAAAGTATGCTTTCCCACTTGTTCAGCTGCATGCAATAAATCCTGCATTTCCTTATAGTCAGGTTGTTCCTCATTTATACTCATTTTCTGTTTTAATTGAGACAGTAAATATTGTTGATACTTAAAGCATGTGAAACTGGCAATTCAGAGCTCTCACTGCTAAAGTTGCAGAGGTGTAAACTTTCTTTCCCCATCTGTCTAATGCTCTACAGTCCCTATCCGAGGGAACTGGATTCTTAGCCATGGAAGCTTTAACCCCTTTGGGACCCTGGGAAATAGTTTCTGGGTCGGCAACTGGGTTTTTATAAAGACATTTGAGAGAGTCAGGGACTCTGTAGTATCTCTCTGGCTTGACTGGAGCTGGGGGTAAAGAATCAGGGTTTAAACTAGATTCAGAGAACACATCACCCACAATGTCCAACACTGTGGAACAGCAAAGGGCCTGTGCTGAGGTAGCAAAAGAAAGTCTCTGAGCCTTTTCTTGGATTCTGAGTAATCCTGGTCATCCCAATGGAAATGCTCCCTCATGGTATGTAAAGTTTCCCCAAAAGAGTAATCCTCAGGAGGAGAGGCTGAAGGAATGGATTCTTCAGCATCAGAATACTCATAGGGGGGTAAAGAATATCCCTGGTCTGAAGAGGAATCAGAATATATAGAAACCTGGTCAGAGGAATCATAGTATGTATCCTGCCTAGGCCTTTATCATGAGGGGGATGGGAACCCCTGATCAGAGTTATCAAGTCTTCGGCCATCTTGAGCATCTGTTTTTTAGGCATGGAGGCCTGTCCAGGTGAATGATGTACTTGCTTCTTTGTCTTTAGGGTAAGCTTAGTCTTGGCTGTAGTAGTAATGGTAAGTTGAGTAGGCCTGAAAACACCCTCAGAAGTCGGTGCCTGCTCAGCGCCTCCTGACCCATCTTAAGGGTTAATCTCTATAGGCCTAACACCTTGAGGCTCCAGAGGCCTAGGCACCTCCACGTGGGAGTCAGACGCAGCCTGTGGTTCTGAGGTAGCGGGTGTCAGGGGCTGCGAAAGCGCCTCACTGAAAACCAGCGGCTGGCCTAGAAGAGGCTTCGTCATCAGGTTTGGGCCTCAGATGCCTTTCCTTATCTTTACGTTTTTTATGCATTCTGGTCGTCGGTTGTTCCAATGGCATTGTGTAATTAAACCTTCGCCCAAAGTAATGGCGAGCAAAATCAAACCGACGTTTAATAGTGCGTTTGTTAAATCTAGCACAAAACCGACAACTAGTGACGTCGTGATCTGGGCCTAGGCATGGAATACAGTAAGAATGAAAATCCTTATGAGGTATTTGCTTCCCACAAGAAATACAATTTCTGACATCGGTCTGAGGCAAGAAAAAATTTTCCCCAACGGGGTACTTAGCTTTATTGAAGACTTCAGTTCTGAAATCGAATTTGAAATCTCAGGAGTCGGCCGACCGGCACTTGCTTTTGCTTCGGGCACCGCGCGGCAAGAAAGACTGAAGAAAATGGTGTCAGCTGCTACTTATATACCTCTGGTGCACTGACGTCAGGGAAGAGGCGACAGCAACCGATGCCGGACCAAGACTTTGGAACTCAGGCCGACTGCGGGCCTGCCTGACGGCAGGATAACCCAAGTGCAATGACTGCAGCAGTGAAACACGATGATCATCAGAAACATGCTCTATAACCTAGGACTGGACTGTATACTTCCGTCCACGCTTAATATAACTCATTATTACACACTTCAGAACAATGTGTCCCAGTTTAGGAACTTTGATGCACTCACACAAATTAAATCTCACACATCCAAGCACTTCTGGGAAAGCCTGACAAATTTCCAGCTGTGCCTCTTCCTCAAAGTAATATGACAACCCACTACCAGCAATCAGACAGCCTTCATGCCCTTTTAAAGGGGTACCAAAAAATAGCATTAAAAGTGACTAAAACAACTAATAAACTAAATGAAAAAGTCACTTGTGGACCGATTAGCAGAACAAATACCAAAAAACTAGTCACCAAATAAAGGTAGGCATTGTTTTTACATGAGTAAGCATATTTACTGGCATTTATTATTTCATTTAAATTTAAAAGGTATTTTCAGTGGGTCTATATTAGAAACCCGAAAAGGCTAAATCCCGAATGTATGTACATCGACACAAAGGTCGATGTACATACAAAGCGAAACAGTAAACGGCGAAAATCAAAATGCCAAACGTGTATAATAATCAAAACAAGTCAAACAGGTAAGCAAAATAAAAATTAATTTAATATGCCGCCCTGCACCCCCCTACTTAAATATATCAACTCAGAGACCGCACTACAGTGGGGATAATAGCGTATTTCCTTATCCCCACCATCACGCTGCTGGCTAAAAGACAGGTTCGGCGTTTTGAATTTTGCCGTTTACAAGTTTTGCTCTGTATGTACATCGACCTTTATATGCAGACGCACATACATTCAACATTTAGCTTTTCATGTTTCTAATATGTAACCATTTTCAGTATATGTTTCTTTAAGATGAACAAGTGTTTGATTTAATTGAAATCACTTTTATTATAAAAAGCTTTTTTCCCTAATGGTTTTAACGTTCTGATGAAGTCCCACACATCTTCAGGGATGAAAGCGCTTAACGTTCAATA
Organism: Protopterus annectens; assembly: GCF_019279795.1. Taxonomy (NCBI): domain Eukaryota; kingdom Metazoa; phylum Chordata; order Ceratodontiformes; family Protopteridae; genus Protopterus; species Protopterus annectens. Next base: position 432,025,231 of record NC_056741.1, read on the forward strand.
AAGGTTTTACCCTTTTAAAGGGCTGTCCATTTATGAAAATAAGATATTAAAACAAATGGCAGCCAGGCATTCAGAGTGGCCCTGGAAGTTATCAACGCAGGTATAAGCACTCTCAAATCAGTAAAGAAAACAATGACTGACCAGCAACAATGTAAATTAATAAAAATATTTAATAATGAGCAAAATGATTAAAAATATAAAACAGTAATTTCCAATACACAAACAGAACTCAGTCACCAGGAAAATGAAATAAATACTGAAGGACTGAAATCAAACATTTAAAAATACTGGTTAGTTATAATTTTCCTATCTGACTAAAGAACACTGTCCCTAAATTATTACAACAGATTAAAGGCAGGCTTACAGTTCTGGGCAAGTCCTTTTGGTATCCACTGCACAGAACAACTGTAAACAACTGCCACTGGCTGTCAACTGACAATTGATTTTAACTGTCTTCAGGAGACTCTCTTACAGACTAGCTTAACTGTCTTCAGGAGGCTCTTTTACAGGCTAGCTTAACTGTCAACTGTTCCAGTTCTAATTTTCATTTCATAATCTGAAAATCAACCAACAGCTGTTTACTAAAGGTCTTCCTGTCTTTTAGGCTCTAAAAGTAACACACAGCAACAGTCAACATTCCGATGACATCATCTGCACATCAGATGATTCTGAAGCAGTCTGCAGTTAGAATCTTCTTCACAAATATGCACAGTAAGAAATGTAAAGGAACACTCTTCATGTCTTTAAAACATTCTGTGCAAACAGATTATAAATCAATATGTAAGACCTTATTTACAATATCATAGCTGGCATATGATACACAGGTTATCTTCAGTAGTCAGCGTTTTGCTGATTGTTTATCTTGAACTGCTCCTTCACTTCTCTACCCGCTCCGTTAGCCCTGCGGGCTCACTCTGCTCCCCTAGCCTACCCCAATTCCGACCCACCCCCAGTGCTCCTACTCTTATACTATATAACCACACCCTCTTTCCCTTAGTAACCAATCATTAGCTAACCACTCCCTATTCCTAGTGAACCACCCTCAAGGATCAACAGTATAAGGTTACTACAACTATTCCCTCTTTCACTAACTACTCCCTACCACTTCCTCATAACCCCCTCACCTTTCCCCATACACACTTATTACTCTTTCTTACCTCCTACATTCCACCTTGCAACTAAATTATCCCAATGTCTAAACTCCCTACCCCAGCATATTTAAAACTGCTACTTCTAGTCATACTTCTACCTTCTCTTACAGCAGCCTACCCCTTACCTCCTACAAACACCCATTACATTTACAACTTCACTACCCCTATAAGCAAACTGCTATACCATCACTAATTATCTCCAGTATTCATGCAAACATAACTTCTACACCCAACTACCTACTAGCAAAATATCATAGAACAGCCCATATTAGGTATATCTATCTAAAAGCTAGGAAGTCTCTAAACCTATCAGTAAATTCCCAAGTCCACTCATTAAAAGATGGAGATATTCACCAATCCCAGGCCCAACAAATACTCCTACCACTCAACCCCAAAAACTCAATCCCTCAACAAAACTTACTCTTACCAAACCTCCTAACTCACTCTTTATTGCACACCTCAATATATGTAGTATAAATAACAAAGTTGCACACCTCCGTGCTCTCTTAGAACTACACTCCTTTGACATTCTATGTTTGACAAACATGGTTAAAACCCAAGACTAAAGACAATGAAGTCATCCCACCCGGATATAATATCCTAAGACAGGACCGTATAGCTAGAAAGGGAGGTGGGGTAGTTATCTTGTATAAAGCAGAATTTCAAGTCACTGTGAGTACAAACTACCTCAAGACACTAACGCTGAAATCCTAATTTCTAAACTTCAGCTCAATACAAGCAAATCCATATACATCATCTGCATTTATCTTCCTCCCGGCAGTAACACCACCACCCTAAAAGATATCCTTTGCTGCCTATCTCAAAACTTCCGCCAAGAAACTATAGTCTAGGTGACTTTAATATTGATTGGAAGTCTTGCAGCACTGAACACCCTTACTAACCATATCAATCTATTTGGTTTCCCTCAAACCATCACCTCCCCTACTAGAATAAATAAACCCAGTAAGAAAGAAAGTACCTTAGATTGGATACTCAAACAATCATCTCCATCCATATGAAGTAGGGACCCTCCCAGATGATGCAAGTGATCACTCACTCACCTATATTATCAGGCATAAGACCAATATACCCTCCACAACCACTTTCAAGACAACTCGAACCAATAAAAACTTTAACCCTGATCTCTTCCAAAGAGAACTTAGGGCATGTGAATGGTCTCCCATTAAATACCTCCCTCTTGAGGAAGCCGTAAGATACTTTAATTCTAAATTCCTATCAATTCTTGACCACCATGCACCAACCCGATCTATCAGAATTAGGTCTAAACCTGCCCCATGGCTTTCTAGAGAAACTAAGCAAAAAATCATACTTAGAAATAAAGTCTGGGCCAAATGGCGTACCACTAAAAACAGTGTAGATCAACAAAAATTTAGACAGCTGAGAAATAACACAAAGAAAGCCATACTCTCAGACAAAAGGAACTTTTACTTACAACTCCAGCAAACTCACCAAAAGAAACCACAAAAGTTTTGGGCAGCCATTAAAAAGTTATGTTCTTACCATAACGTTCCATGTGAGTTGTTCATCTCGCCTTTTTGTTTTTACACGCGAGTCAGAGCCGATCCCTCTGCTCCGAATTGGCCGCTTTCAAGCTGAAACTCTCAGAAAAGCTTGAGACCCAGTGCATATCCCATGATGCTCTACTGTGAATCCCCAGATCTAGTATGCAGCAAAAAGACGGTCTACAGGAATAAGTGAAACTATAGTGTCTACCAATGAAGGTAGCTAAAAGATTGTAGATAGGAAAAAATAGAATATGCAATACAGACTGACAACTTGACCAATCTACCAAGGCAACCATCCTGTTCGACTGGAGGGGGAAGGTGGGCGGGAATGTAAGAACAAAAAGGCGAGATGAACAACTCACATGGAATGTTATGGTAAGAACATAACTTCTTTATGTGAAGTTGTTCTATCTCGCCGTTTTGTTCTTACACGTGGTTAGCATCCCAAGCACCCTGATCCTGGGTGGCTCACGGGAGAACATTCCTGAGCACAGTGGAACCAAAGAAAGCCCTGTCCCTGGAGGTCCTATCCACTTTGTAATGAGTGATAAACGTGTGAGGCTTTGACCACGTGGCAGCTGCACAGATGGTATCTAAGGGTAATCGAGCTGCATGAGCTAATGACGTAGAAACAGCTCGTGTAGAGTGGGCTTTGACGTGAGATTCTAATGGCTAACTAGTGGAAGTATAAATGGATTTGATGCAGTCATAGAGTCACTTAGACAATGTGATTTTTGATACTGCAAAGCCTTTCTTATTATCTGTGTAAGAGACAAAAAGTTGATCAGATTGTCTGAAATCTTTCGTTCTATCTAGATAGAACCTCAGTTGTCTGTGTACATCAAGTTTGTGTAACATATATTCAAGTCTGTTGGTATGGTGCCTGAAGAAGGTTGGAAGCTCAATGGACTGATTCAAGTTAGCTTCTGAACAGACCTTGGGAAGAAAGGTAAGATTTGTCCTAAGGGAAACTCTATTGGGATGAAAAATCAAATATGGGGATTTGGAGGACAAGGCTTGAAGTTCGGAGACACTACGTGCAGATGTAATATCTACCAGGAATATAGTTTTCCAAGACAGGAACTTTAAGTGACAGGATGAAGTGGGTTCGAAGGGGGCGAGCATCAATTGGGATAAAACCAGATTCAAATTCCAGGGGGAGACAGGATGTCTTGATAGGTGGTCTGAGATGGTGGGTTCCTTTTAAGAAAGCTTTACATAGTCTATGCGACATGATGCTAGACCCATTAAACCCCACATGGAAATTGGAAATAGCTGCCAATTGGACTCTAATGGTGGCAGTTGCTGTGCCATTATGGAACAAGGAAGATAAGAACTCTAAGATGATATGAACAGGTGCAACATAAGGATCCATGTCATGCTGAGAGGCCCAGTAAACAAAAAGTTTCCATTTGCTATTGTATAGCTTCCTGGTAGATAGTTTATGAGAGGAAACTATAATATGCTGGACCGCAGAATACAAATCTCGAGACCTGGCTAAAGTGGGAATTGGAGCAGCCAAGCTGTCAGTTTTAGGGAGGTGAGGGAGGGATGAAGAACTCTCAACGAATGAGTCAGAAGATCCGGCACTGGGTCCAGGATCCATGGTTCTTCCACTTGATACTTCTGCAGGAAGGGGAACCAAATCTGTCGAGGCCAAGACGGGGTTATCAATATCACAGTCCTTCCCAGACTTTTGGCTTTCTGTGTGAATCTGGGGATTAGGGGTATTGGCGGAAAGGCATATAAGAGGCCTGGGGGCCAATCGTGTACGAGTGCGTCCCTGGGTTTGTTCCCCGGTGGGGGATAAAGGGCAAAGTAGCTGCTGCATTTGGCGTTCACTGGTGATGCAAATCGGTCGCAGCAAGGCTGGCCCCATCTGCAGAAGATCTCTTCCGCCACCTTCTGTTTGAGAGACCACTCGTGAGGCAACAGTCTGTCCGCTATCACGTTGGATGACCCCGGGATGTGCGTTGCTATCAGAAAGCGTCTGGTGGCTACAGCCCACTGCCAAATTCTTATGGCCTCCCGGCATAAGGGGTATGATCTGGTTCCCCCTTGCTTGTTGATATACCAGACTACCGACATGTTGTCTGTCTGGATAGCAATTGTACCTAGAGGAAGAGAATCGTGAAAGTGTTGCAAAGCTAGGAACACCGCTCTCAGCTCTACGACATTTATATGCAAATGCGTTTCCATGACTGACCAAGTGCCTTGGACAGTCTTTCCCTGAAATAGCCCCCCCACCCACCCTATCAGGGAAGCATCTGTGGTCACCATGGCTGTGGGTTGGGGAAGAACAAAGGGACATCCGATTATCACTTGGTCGCTGTTCAACCACCAATTGAGATCCTTCTTGTAAAGATTCATTAGTCGGATCTCGTGTGACATGGGCAGACGTTGGTAAGACCATTGTGCGAAGAGTAGCCACTTGAGTATTCGCATATGCATGCAACCTAACGGAACTGCTATCAGTGTGGCTGCCATTGTACCTTAAAAGCTGCAGTATTTGGGACGCAGAAGCCTTGGTCCGGGCTAAGAGACTGGACAGCTGATTTTTTAGAGATACGATTCTTGATTGGGGCAAGGTGATCCTTGCATTGACGGTGTCCAGTTCTGCCCTTATATATGTAATATGCTGCGAGGGCAATAACGCAAATTTTTCGAAGTTTAGGGTTATACCCAACTGGGAACAAAGGTTTATGGTGTAGTCTCTTGCTTGTATTAGTTGATGCCTGGAGGTGGCAGTGAGCAGCCAGTTGCCCAGATATGGAAACACCTGGAATCCCAATCATCTCAGGTGAACCGTGACCACTGCCATACATTTGGTGAACACCCTAGGGGTTGTGGTGAGACCAAAGGGCAGGGCTCTGAATTGGTAATGACTGGCTCCCAGCCGGAAACGCAGGTGATCTCTGGATGCTCTGTCCATTTTGATGTGGTAGTAAGCATCCTTGAGATCTATAGAGCACATCCAATTGCCCGTTGCTAAGAACGGAGAATTGATTGCAGCGTGACCATCCGGAACATCTCCTTCTTGACGAAGGTGTTGAGCTTGCTGAGGTCTAGTATGGGCCTCCAGTCCCCCGTTTTCTTTGGAACTAAAAAGAACCTCGAGTAAGTTCTGGATCCTATTTGGTCTGCCAGGACTGGCTGGATGACTCTCTTGTCTAGTAGGTTTTGAATTTCTATGGCTGCTAGTTCTCTCAGACTGGGTGGAACGTCTGGGATCCTTGTACCCATGGGGGGGGGGTTGTAAAGGGAATGTAGTAACCTCTGGCAATTATGCTTTTTACCCAAGAATACATTGTAATGCCTAGCCAGGCATTTGGGTATAAAGCCAAGTGACCCCCGACTGCCTCCAGAGTAGGACAGCCGGGCTTCCTTTCAGGAACGCAGATAGAGCTTCCCAGAGAACTGTTCCCTGTTGCTCTGGTTTTGCGGACTACCTCTGCCGTTTGGATGGCATCTTCCGTTTTTGCCCCCTCCCCTGCCCCTAGAGAGGGTATCAGTAGGTGTGTTTTGGGAAGCTCCTTGGGGTTTCCGGAACCACATTTTCCCACTTCGTTGCCCTTTGGGGTACTGTCTAGTTGGAGTGGAAAAATGGACTCAGATGGCAGACAGAGTCTTTCCTTCTTGTTCACACCTAGTAAGTGTCTCCTTAACTTTGGGTCCGAACAAGGTGGATCCATCAAATGGGGTGCTAACAAAGGAAGATTTAAAGGCTTCCGCAAAGGAGCAAAGGCGCATCCAGGACGGTCTTCGAAGAGCTATCGCTGAGACTGCCGCCCTACTCGATCCATCAGCAGCATAAGAAATGAGTCGCATGGATGAGTTTACTATGGAATTGAGGGTGTTGAGTTGCACAGTCACCTTCTCAGAAACTGTATCAGCTGTGTTACCCTGGAGAGCATCTCCCAGCTCTTTGAGGAGATCTCACTGAAGACGGGTAAAATGTGTCAGGTCGTTGAGCAATCTCATGGAGAATGCCACAGAACTGAATATGCATTTCCCATATCTGTCCATAGTCCTAGAATCTCTATTAGCAGGATGGACAGCAGAAGAAGTTTCAGATATCTCTTTCTTGGTGGCTGCCGCCACCACCATGGCATCAACTCGGACTCCTTTTGTTAGAAAGGCCTTATTAGTAGGGGAAGTAATGAACTTGTTGGGCCTCCAAGGGACCAGTTCCACTGAATCAGGGGACTCTCATGCCTTTCGAGCAACCTTCTCCATCAGTTCACTGAAGGGTGGAGTAACCCAGGAGGTGGATGGTTGAGATCCAAAGGCCTTCAGGAGGACCAACTCGTCCTCAGTAGGGTCAAGGGACTGCCAATCCCCCCTCTGCCTTAAGATTTCCAATATGTTTGCAAATGAGACATCTTCTGAGGGGGATCGTGGGGACCCTTCTGACTCCTCCTAGTCGGTATCCGATGTCAGGGATTCCTATGGGGAATCCAAGTGCCTCCTCTTGCACAATCTCTTCCTAGGTACTTCATCGGTGGGAGCGTCCGGTGAAGTCCCCAGGGAGGAGGGGCCACCCAGTGGTGATACCTGAGGCCCTGGATCTCGACGCTTGGTGGGGATCTGTGGGGAAGAGGTAGAAAGTACAGTTTTTTTCCAAATAGATAGAGGTAAACACAACAATAAGCATGTACAGAGGGTGGGAGGGTAATCCCTGACTGCAGATGCTATCTAGTTCGGACATCCTATTTTTCTGTCTGTCCAAGTAGTAGTAGCTCTCTATGTACATCAAGGTATGCAGTATTCTTTTCCCTCTGTTTTGTGGTAGGATTAGTCACTGCCATGTTCAGGGTGGTCAAAGCTGTATTCTGCTGAAGCACCTGATTAATGGTTTCTGGTAAGAGTGGTAGGATTTGCCTGAAAGAAGCTCTTGTCAAAGGTACCTGAAGTGCTTGTTGCTGGAGGAAAGTGATGCAGTAGGACAGGCCTGAGGTTCTTGATGAGACACTGATTCCAGAATGTTAGAATGTTCCTATGTTTGAATTATTGATCTTTTTCCAGACAACAATTTCTTCTCATCTTTATCCATCCATATTTCTTGTCTGTTCTGTTCCTCCGTCAGTTCTATATGAAATATTTTTGATTCTTGATAGTAGTTCTTTGGAAAGTTATGGAATGTTCATCCTCTTTGTCAGTAAGTGTTTAGGAATGACAAGGCTATGCTGCTGTTTTTGTCTGATGTAACATCAAAGGCCATGCTAACATCAATTGCATCATGGATTGCTCTGACATTGTTTTCAGACATGCCCCTGGCATCAGTTGTGTCAGTATATCAGGAGGGTTATGCTCTACAGTGGTCCTTCCCAGTGTGTTCTTTTCCAATTTTGTAGAAAATTCTGGGAATGTGGAGAAGATGCGGCCAGTTTTGTTGAGTACCTTGTGCATCAGAGGAAGAAGCTCCTCATCATATGCATGGCCGTTCTCTGATTTGTGAGCTCAGCGATTCCAGATTCAATGCTAGGCGGTGCATCTGTGCTGTTTCATTTCTTTGAGATTGGTCATGAAGATGTCATGATGTTGAATTGTAAAAATGCATTCCCTCCATTTGCGGGCATCCTCTGGCTGTATAGGAATATGTCTGCCTAGGCGTGAATATTGCCTGGGGAGTGTGAGATGGTGTAGCTCTGGGGTTGTCTCCAGCTGGTACAAATATTGCTGGCCAGAGTGGAGGTCCTAGGTGCTGATTTGATTGTCTTCTGTCCTGTTGTATTGGGTCCTTATCATCATGTGGCCCTGTTTGTTTGTATGGCCAGTTTTGTATGGGTTGTCATTTTGGTAGCATTTTGAACTTTAGTTTGTGCAGTTGTGCCACCCATTGTATGGTCTGTCTGTGTGTGCATGCCCATCCTAGGTCTGAAGCTGCCTTGAAGTATGCCTGATCTTCCTCTGGACTTGCGGTTTTGTGAAGGGGCTTGACTGGCATTTCTGGCTTGTCTGTTGTGATGGTTGTTAGGACCTGCCTGTTTTGGATGTAGAGCCTTGGGATTTCTGTTTCTGAACTGTGTCTGGGTTGTGAAAATTTAAAGGATTAGCATGACTAGTTTGTGTTGCTATGTAGTGTCTGTGCTGTTACCAGCAAATGGATTGTGTGAACTAAGTTAGTCTCTGCCATTCCTTTCTTTGGCAGTTTTGTGTTTACTTTTTGTTAGTGCCAAGTGTTTTAGAGTGAGTTTTTTGTTCAGTTGTTTTTTTGTTTTAGTTTGTTTGTGTGTTGTTTTTTTAGTGTGTTGTGTTTTGTGTTTTTGTTCCTTGTTATGCCTTGTATTTTATTTGTCCTGTTGTATTTTGTGTATCTTGTAGCAAATGGTATTTTGACTGTTGTTTGAAGTGTTGCTATATCTTGCCTTTTGTGCAGTCAAGTATGCAGCAGTTATGGTGAATGTTGATTTCCCTGAAGTCTATGAGCAGCGATTTGCAAATTTTTAATTTGAATTCTAAGTCTGCAATAGGGCAATTAAAAGGCAAAGGCATGAATACTCTCTGAGAATGATAGTATCCTCCTGCAAAGTAGAGTGAGGTGATAGCACTGCAGGTATGCAAGGGGATGCTCTAGCTTGAGGAGCCGTTGATCTAGGGGCGTGCCCTCCTGTATCTATGGCAGCATAGGAGGTCACTGTAGGGTCAGCATTTTGAATTTTGGGACAATGATTAAAGACAGCATTTTGAATTTTGGGAGAACTTGCTATCCTTCTTGATTTAGTCCTTGTCTTTTATAGCTCCAACTTTTCAGCTCTTGGTTCCTTGCTTAGTCAAGCTACTCTTTCTTTTATGCTCAATTTTCTCAATAGTTCCTCTGTTTTGGATTTGGCTAAGCCTCTGTTTTTGATTTGGTACTTTTAACCTCATTGACTGGTAGAAGTTTTGAAAATTTTTTGACCTTTGAGTATGCTTGTAGATTCTTTCTTTTCTCTGTTTGGTTGGGAAGGTTGGGGTTACACTCTCCGCCTTGTGTGGTAATGTTGGCCCGGGTTCGTGCCTGTGTTGTGTTGTTGTTGTTGGCTGTCTGTCTTCCTGTTGTGTGACTGCTGCTGTTGTGGGTGTCTGCCTCTGTCTATACCTCCTCTTCTGCCTCCTTTGCTCTGTCTTCCTCTGAGGCACCTATTCCTGCCCCTTTGAAATTTTGGTTTAATCTAGTGGGTTCCTTTAAGCAGGCCAGTTCCTTTGAAAGTTTGGGGTTGAACCTGCAAGAAATTTTTTTGCCTTTTCTTCCATTTTCTCATAACTCCTTTTGCAGATGTACCATTTGGGCTTCTGTCCATTGTAGCTATAAGCAAGCAGCCTGAGCTTCTTTCCTCCCATATTAGCTAAAAGCTTCTTAGTACTGCATGCCTTCAATTAAATGCACCCCTTGCCATGGCTGATGCAACATAATCTCCCAGTGCATCATAGCTGGCTTTAAGGAATGGTTGTATTTTTCATAATGCATTTTAACCATATATCTGTATATTGTTTTATGTTTATTTACCATATCTAATTAGTATTTCTTATCACTGATCCAATCATAACTTTTGGTATTAGTTAACGAAACAGCATAAACTCTTGAGTGACGGAGATGAGTAAAGCAGTATCTGCTTAATGACCTAGAGAGTAGACCCTTGCTTCCTTTTTTTTAGAATTTCTGCTGCCTGACGGGGCTGCCTTTGCCTTGGGGCCCCTGTTTTAGCTATGGTCTGCAAGTGAGCCTTTGTAGGGTGGTTATGAGTATCTGCAAATCAAAATCTGCTCTATGTGGTTGGGGCTGGGGGTAAAGAATCTGAAGGAGCAAAGCATCATGAAAAGCATCATCCACCACAAAGAGAACAGGGTCCAAGGGCCTGTGCAGAGGGAGGAGGTGCAGAAAGGTCCTAAGTCTTTTCTATAAGGTCCTAAATCTTTTCTGAGTCTGAGAAAACCCTGTCTTTGCCAAATGCAAAGAAAAAAAAATTGAAATTCTTCTTCCTTGGGGAAAATTTCTGATGGATCAGAATCAAGAAGATTCAGAAGGAAGGGGAGAGAAGCTGGGATGGCTGGTCAGCTAGCAGCTGGTCAATCAAATCTGGCATCGAGGACACTGGCTCTGGCTCTGCCTCCCTCTCTCTCTGAGGGGGCTGAGAGGGGTCTGGCTGGGTGAGATTGAGATCAATTAAAGAAATTAAATCTTCTGCTTCTCCTGTAATATGAGATTGAGATAAGGTAAGGGGTGGGGGTGGTTTAACAGGCACTGTTTTAGTAGTCTTGCAGAGGCAGCCTGAATGGGAAGGTGGCACCTTTAATGTTTTGCTAGGGGAGGCCTGGCAGCTTGGCTGTGCTGGGCCTAGCAGCACCAATGATGGTGGCCGATAAGTCAACCACCGTAGTGGGAAAAATTTCTGGAGTGGGTAAAATTTCTGAAGTCAAGTCAAGCAGTGTAGCAGGTACTTCGTCTCAGTTCTTGTGTTCGAGTTTCAGTTTCTCAGTTACCGAGTTCGGAGACTTTTGCTTTGACCAGTTTTTTCGAAACCCATCGACGTCGACATGTGCTTATCCAAGACCTTCTTCTTCGCTTTTTTCAGATTGAGGTGACGGACGGCATTCCGCACGAGCTAAATTGACAAAAATGAAACCGAAAATCTCTCCTCCGCTTCCGATTCGCTCAGCCTGCGAAAATCGGGCGTGTCACGTAACAGGAACGTTGCTGGGTGCCAGGCAGTGGCAGAGAGACAGCAAAAAGAACAGACAGTGAGGTATTTGTTTCCCACAGTTTTTGTTTCTTTTTACTTTTTTCTTTGTTAACTTTGAGGCAAGAAAAGTGAGGCAAAAAAGGCTTAGCTTTGTAAAAGTTCCTTCAGTCTTGGTAGTAGTAATCTGAGTAGGATCCGACGCCATACCTCCTACGCTCATCTGCAACAGCTTTTTGCGGCAAGAAAAAGAAAAGACTGAGGAACTGAGGAAAATGGCTTCATTTAACAGCCAACCAGAGATGAGATGGGTGGAGGCGGAGTGCAGCGCCGCCGGGACCCGACTTTGGATCCCCCCGCCGTGAAGGGCTGCTGCGCGACAGGACAACCCACTTGTTATGACTGCAGATGCATCCATGAAGGACATAGAGGCCCTTTATGGGGAGGGGAAGACAGATCCAAGGAGGTAGTGGTCTTAGCAGACATGACCTTCCTCATGGCATCGAAGGCACCAGAATCTCAGTCCGAGAAGTCAGTCGGCTCCGAAGAGGCCGGCAGCTCTCCCCGAGCAGAGACCCCTGCTCCAATCCAGAGGACGGGGCTGAGGCCACCTGTGCCGAAGCCCCAAGTGGAAGGGTCGGAACAGAGGTATCGGTTCGACTCTCCCCCCGGAGCCAGCGAGGGACCGTCGGCCCAGAGATTCCCTGGTCGGAACAGAGGAGATCAAGGTCGATGGAGCCGAGGGAGATGGATCGAACCTCGGCTCCGAAGGCTCTACCAACATCGGTTCCGCCTGCCCCGGCTCCGAAAGCTCAACTGGCTTCGGAGGAGAAGGTGGAGAAGTTATGGCTGGGGTTTCAGGCTTCGAAGCAGAGTGGCTTGAAGGAGACAGCATTTTGGTCAGGGCCGGGTTCTCTAATAATCTCTTGACCACTCCGTCCAGATCCACATCAGAAAGCCTCGAAGAATGCGTCGAGGGATGGGTCAAAGGAGCCAAAGATGGAACCGATTGAAGAATTGGAGACTGAGGAGTCTCCAATATCGGTTCCACAACTGGGCTCCAAGGTAGAGGATCGATACATGGCTCCAAGGCCTGTGGAGCTGATGCACGAACCATACCAGAGGAACTTGGAGCCGATGACTTGGGCTCAGAGGATCCCTTGGAAGACTTCGACCCCTTCGAAGCCTTGGAAGAGAGGTCAGCCTGGTCTAAGGTAGCCTGAAAATCAGGCTTCAGGAGTCCTCTATCTACCAGCTTCCTCCGCCTTTCCAAGAGAACTCTGGCACTAAAGGAGTGGCAGATAGATCACACCTCTTGTAGGTGCACAGAACCTAAACAGTAGATGCAGGTGGAGTGGTCGTCTGTGATAGACATCTTCTGACCACACACACACCTTTTAAACCCTGACTTTTGTTTCGCTGACATTTTAATAATTCATGTCCATGAATTTTGGTCTAAGAAATATAGTTACTTTTTAACTACAACACAGTAGTATTAACTAAGTTCCTACAGAATATTATATATATATGTGTGTATATATTTATAAACACTATCTAATATTAAGTACTCACACTAGATATATAAAGCACACAAGATTATATAGGAAGATAACACACAAACTTAATAGCTGACAGAGTCCTGTCACGCCCAAGAAAGAGAGGTCTAAAACCCTGAAGAAAAACTTTTTAGGAATACTGAACAAGTTATACTAACAGGCAAAAAACCTTAATACTATCAAGAAGGTTGAAATGTAAGTAAGTAATACTAATTTTAACGACAAAAAATCGTAATAATATAAGAAATTTTAAATCACTGGCCCAAGCTTCCTCCGACGAGCTGTTGATCCGTTGCAGCGGCAAACTAGATCTGGGGATTCACAGTAGAGCATCATGGGATATGCACTGGGTCTCTAGCTTCTCAGAGTTTCAGCTTAAAAGCGGCCGATGCGGAGCAGAGGGATCGGCTCTGACCCACGTGTAAGAACAAAACGGCGAGATAGAACAACTTCACATCAAACTACTCCACCCTGGTCAATCCATTACACCAACCCCCCCCCCCCCAAATCTCTGACCATGAGAATCCTAAGCAAACTGCCAATACTTTCAATACCTTTTTCACAGAGGCCGCTCAAACCAGGGGAGGCTTGTGTTATAGGACTGCAGGACTACAGCCCTCCCACCTGTAAAATGAATAAAAGAAATTAAAAAAATAAAACAATTTCATGGACTCTGCGCATGCGTGCATAGTTCCTGACTGCTGTGTTAGGCAGACCAGAACTCCATGCATGCATGCATGCGTGCTCATTTCCGAGCTCCAGACTGCTCTCTTAGGCAGTCTGGATAGGGAAGGCAGGAAACTCTGCCCTTCCAGCCCAGAGGTCTGTGCGGTGACAACCGAACAGATCGGAAGGTCACCGGACAGCATCACCCACAGGCAGGAGGCTCCAGCCTCCTCAAATTTTGCGGGACAGGATGCTACAGCTGTCTCACGGGAGACCCATGCACGGGCCGTTACAAACAGGCCGGAGGATTTAGTAGCCGAGCTGCAGAATGGATCGGCCAGCAGAAGACTTCAGGATTATCTGGGCTGCAGAGTGGATCGGCCGGTAGAAGACTTCAGGATGCTCCAGCCATATCGCGGGCCGTTACAGACAGGAGGATTTAGCTGGGCTGCAGAGTGGATTGGCTGATCGCCACCATTATGGAGGACAGGTAATGTGTGTAGATCAGCTGATTGCCACCATTATGGAGGTGTGTGTGTGTGTGTGTGTGTGTGTGTGTGTGTGTGTGTGTGTGTCTGTGTGTGTGTGTGTGTGTAAAATGCCCCAGGTGCTACATGGTGGTGGGTAGAGAATAAGGCTTGAACGCTGCACCTTGGGCCCGGGTGGCAAAGAGCCTGAATTCCCTACCCACCACCATTTGTAAAAGTGTTGCAGATTTTTCCCTCATACTTGTTCTGTTCCTCTGTATTTTTGTGTCCTTGCAAAGCCAGTAGTGCATTGGTGCAGTGGTAGCATTGTTGCCTGACAGCTACATGTTCTCTGGTTTGATTCTTAGCTGAGGTGCCTTGCCTTCTGTGTGGAGTCTGTATGCTCTCCCTGTTTTTGTTTCCTCTAGTGTCCTCCCATCTTACAAAGACATTTGTCTGTCTGGAGTGTTTCTCCCTGGGCCTCTGCTAAAAATTAGCTTTTGTTCCAAGTCAGACTTTCCTGGTCAACAAATGTTAAAAATGACACGCATCTGAATATCAGATTTCATATTCTTCAGAAAGTGCATGGCAACAAAAAAGCTTTTATTCTAGCAATTTTCTAAGTGTATAAGATGGATATTTGAAATTTGCCCCTATTTTTGGGACTGTATTTTATTGGCTTCATCCAGGTTTTGTGCTAAGGTTGAGAGCTATGGTAAGAACTGAATGCACTGAATATGTTTGGGGGCTATATTCCCCCATTACTGGCTTTGTCCGGGTGTTTTTTGCTAAGAGGTTGAGAGCTATAGTGAGAACTGAATTCACTGAATGTTTGAGGGCTGTATTCACCCATTATTGGCTTTGTTCAGGTGTTTTGTGCTAAGAGGTTGACAGCTGTGCTATTGTGAGAACTGAATTCACTAAATGGTAGCCATTTAAGTTTCCGTCTTCCCCTTTCACAAAACAGCTGATTTGGCATAGTGCTATGTTGCTCTGACTGTTCTGCACAGGGTCCTGGGTTTAAGGCTTGGCAGTGAAATGTATGGTGGTAACACAGCATTTTATTCTAGCAACTTTCCAACATTATACAAGCAATGTTTAAAATGTGTCCCTGGTTTTTGGGCTTTTGTCTCCCACAATAAACTTTGGCTTTTTCCAGATTTCTTTGTGCTGCAAAGTTCAGAGATACAGCTGAGTGAGTACATTGCACAAGGAGCTGAGAGCTGCAGGGGAGCAAAAGTTTAGTGCTGCTTATGCTGAGTCTGCTTGCATTGTTAATAGCACAACAGGTAGTATACTTGCTTTTGATGCAGAAGGCTGTGGGTTCTACTCCCACAGTAGATAGATGCATTGCTGATACTGTACTGTGTTGCAAAAGGGGTGGATTGCTGCACTCCTTTTTGGCGAAGATACCTAGCAACTATGAACCTGTTATCAGTTTGCCATCCATTCCCTATTGCAATATTGCTAGCTTATCATTTTGTTAGTGTAAGATAGGCAATTTATTCCTCAAGGGTAACAGGCACTTTATTTGTAGATGAAACAATGAAATACAAAGTTGTTTGCTAGCAGCAACCTCTTCATTAGTTACAGATCTCTTTAATGTGGAATTATTTAGATGACTTTTACTTCTTCAGAGATTGTGCATATGTACTGATACTGACAGACTGTAGAAGTTTGAGTAGACTTTTATGATGGAAATGTTCTGAATTGGGCAGTTATGTCATTTACTGGTGCATGCATTTTGCTACATTGTTTACTGGAAAAATTTCAAAACAAATTTAAAACACCCTCTAAAACTGTACTGTATTGTACAAGGAATACAATTTAATACAATCAGGAAGGTGTATGAAAGAGCATATGTATGTTTCGTGTGCAAGGGGCCTGTGATTTGAAAACAGCCCAAACCCAAAGTTAATCTGCCACTGGCAAAATGTATTTTCTTTGAATGTGGGTTTCAATGCTGTTTCAGTGGCTGTGAGTTTTCAAGGGCAGAGAAGTTTTAATGCTAAGTCTGTTCTCATTGTGAGAGTGCATTGCTTTGTTTAGCAGATATGATATCTATTAGTGTTTGCGCTGTAAAATAAAACTTTCAAATGAAGTCCAAATCATCGCAGAAGTAAAGCAGTATGCACATTACTGTTTATGGTAAATGGGGTGAAATAGCCAAGTAATGGTTCATTGGAATGACTGTAGGGTTGGAAGCTCCATTCGACCATGATTTTGTGAGGGGGGAAGGGCAGCAAACTCAAAGACAGCCCCTGCTGAACTATACCTCTCAACTGTCCAGATTTTTGCAGAATGAATAGATTTTTTTCTTCTTATTTTTGGTTTGTTCCTCAAAATTTGTGGTTTTCTGTCAAATCATTTAGGAATGAAGTCACTAAATAATGACAGACACAGTTTCAGACTTCATAACCTTCAGAAAAATGCATGCTAAAGCAAGACCTGTTATTCGATCAACTGTCTCAGCTTATACAAGAGCAATTTCTAGTACTGTTTATATGTTCCCCCCATATATTTGGCTTTGTCCAGATTTCCTGCATTAACAGGTTGAGAGGTACATGCAAATAAATTGCTTTATAGAATTAGGCATATCCAAACCTCTCAACTGTCCCCGATTTTGGGTCAAAATGTTGCTCTTCCCCTAATAATCTCTCTGCAAAATGGCAATTTTGGAAGAAAACATGGAGGGTTTACAATTAATAAATAACTGTAATAATCAGTTATAGATTACTTTTATTTCAGAAATGCATGTAGATGCTTTTATTTTTGTCAGCTGCTCAAGTTAGCAGTACTAATATTAAAAAGTGTCCCTTCTTTGACAGGTTCCCAGCTGTATAGTATGGCTATTTTATAATTTTGAATGACATTTTTGGTCCATTTTTCATACAATTGTGTTTTTTTCTGGCAAATTAGTGGCAAATCATTAATGACTGGAAAATAATGACAGACATTTCAGTTTCAGATTTCATACCCTTTAGAAAATTCATATTAATGCAAGACCTACTATTCTATTATCTTTCTAAGTTTATAAGAGCAATATTTAAAAATTGTCCTTATTTTTGGGCCTTTGTGCCACTTCTATGTATGGCTTTGTCCAGATTTCTTGCTCTGAGGTTGAGAGATATGACAAATGTGTCAGGGCCATCGCAGTCAGCCACAGACATTTCAAATTGTGACATACTTGTACCCCACTCCCCCATGTAGTGACTCTGGATGTGTCCAAGCAAGGCAAGGATCAGTTATGCAGTGTAAATGTGCAGACTACCCCCCCATCCAAGATAGACCCAAGTACTACAACGGCATTTCATCTGTCCTTGATTTTGCAGAATGTTCTGGTTTCTGTCATATTTTTATACTGTTGATTTATGCTTATTATTATTCAGAAAGTGGTTGTTGCTGTGTGTTTAAGTAGCAGTACTTTAATGACCATCTGGTAAGCTTGTCTGAGATTGTAAGATGCAAGTAAGTTTTAATAAGCATACTGTTAAAGAATTGCCAACATTGAAAGCCTTTCTGTTGTTGCCATGCAGAGAATACTTGCATAACAAGATAACATATAAGCCTTGGGTATTGAAATGCATATGACAGTATTTGTAATAAAGGACAGGATTACAATATTTTAAGAGCTCATTACAGGCTTTACCTGCAAACTAAACAGAATGCCAATCTATCATGTGTGGTCCATATCCTGTGCAGTAATCCTTTAAGCAATGTATGTTGAGCTTGTTTCCCGTTTGCTTTTCATTTTTTACTTTGATCATGTTTTCCCCATGAAACGAGTAGATAGTTGTTGTCAGGCAGCAGGTCTTTTTTAGATAAGAAACATTTTTACAAGTGGGGGTATCACAAAGATTGCTACTTTCAGGATGTTACTTGGTACTTTAATAAAGCTGAATATAAATTATAATTAGAACTGGAGTACAAGCAGAAGTGGTTTGAGTTGAGTGCTGCTTGTTTTTCTTATACTTGATTTTGACTAGCATCCCAGTAATGTATTTAAAAAGTAATTTATTTCGTCATGCCTCACAACCTTTTTGTTTACATCTAGATATTAAGTAAGCTGTCATGCAGCCAATGGACTGAAATATGTTTTTTCTTCTGCACTTAATTTTGTCTTGATTGGACTCTCATAATGATGGTTTGGCACCCAGGGCAGAGTATTTAATTAAAGTTACAGTTTTTGTGATTTTTGAGCATAGCTCCTCCCTTTTCTAGTTGGCCACACCCATCCCCATTGACCCCACCCATTCAGCTGTCTCCTGCAGCCCCCATTTGATTTGAAGTCACCAGCTGCCACTGGTTCAAACACTTGCAAATCAACTATGACCTGATAGCTCAACTCTCACAACCTCTAATACTAGCCCTCCCCCTCCTTTTCTCTTGCAGCCGGTACCTACATCACAAATTCTCAACCTAATCCTAAAACTTAAACCATCCACTCCCTCAGCTGACCAACTACCTGCAAAATATCTGCAAAAAGCTGCCAAAGCTATAGCCTATCCCATTTCCATCCTGATTAACAGAACCATAAGCGAAGGACAAATCCCAACTATCTGGAAAATCTCCATTATCCCCCTACATAAAGGTGGCAACTCTTACAAATTTTCTAACTACCGACCAATAGCCTTACTCTCACCTTTGGCAAAAATTATGGAAAGATGCATCCATAGTCAACTACTTGACCACGTAATCCAAAAAAAAACTACTTTCCAAGTGTCAGCATGGCTTTAGGCCATTCCACAGTACTACCACTGCCCTCTTATCCTTTACTGACTGCATTAACAAAAACCGCAATAACAACAGGCTTTCCTCTGCACTATTTATTGATCTTTCAAAAGCATTTGATATGGTTAACCACCAGATACTTATAACTTATACTTATAAATATCCTCAAATCCCTTTCACTAGATGCACTTGCCATAAAATGGTTCCAATCCTACTTAGAAAATAGACAACAGGCAGTGCTATGGGATAATAACCCATCTACCCACCTCCTCATTACCCATGGTGGCCCTCAAGGCTCCATACTGGGACCTCTCTTATTTTCAATTTTCATTAATGACCTTCACTTAGTAATTCCTCAGGCTACTTGTATACAATATGCAGATGATTCCACACTAATATGCTCAGCCACATCTTCATCCGAACTGCAGTCCCTAACCCAAAAAGTATTCAATACAGTAGAACAATGGTTTACACAACGTTGCCTCCTTCTGAACCCCATAAAAACTAAACTCTTGCTCTTTACTCCCACATGCAAGTCTTCTCCAATAGAGTTCACAGTCATATCTAATAATGGTACTCTAATATCTTCTGACCCCACCAAACTTCTTGGAGTAACAATTGACAACAATCTCAACTTTGATACCCATATCAACAATACAATTAAAACTGTAAAAAGAAAACTTGGCTCTCTCTATAGGATCAGACCTTTCCTTACTCCAGCAGCTAGAATAACTATCGCCCACACTCATCTAATGTCTACATTCCTTTATGCCTCACCTATATATACTAATCTATCAAAAAATAACCTCCATAAAATGGTTACCTCCGACAACAACATTGCCAAATTGGCTACTGGAAATCCTTTTAGAACTCACCACTGCACTAATCTAAAACAGCTAGGATGGCTTGGGCTACAAAATCAGCTTAAATTTCACCAACTTACCAATGCTAACAAGATCATTTACCTACCAACCAATACTCCAATACTTTCGACCCTCATTACCCCCTATAATAATCTTAATACCTTACGTTAATCAAATCAACATTGTCAGTATATGTAAATCCAACAACATGGCCGGTGACTCTCTATTCTCTAATACTGCTGGAAAATCCTGGAATCTATTTCCCAGTGAACTTGCATCACTGTTCGCTTTATCACTTTTCAAAAATAAAGTGAAACCTTACCTTAGAACACACTGGTTATGCCCCTGTTCTAAACCTGATTAACCTTTCCTTATTTACTGGGCTCTGTTTACCTGCTACTCTCTCAGTACTAACTCCAATCCTCCTTTATAATATATACAACTTTAGACTTGCTATGTTTAACTGACCTGTTCTTAAACTTTAGATTTTTATTTAGTTTATTTACCTGACCTTGTCTTGAGATTTTCTTTGTATATGCGATAAGTTTGTTAGATAGCTATGTAATTGAGCTTCCACCCATTGTTAATGTATTGTACTAGCATTTTTTGTTACTAAATTCTCTTGGAGCTCATCTCCCCGGGCCTCTACTGAAAATGGACATATATCCAGTTAGACTAGCCCGGTCAACAAATGTAAAATAAATAAAAATAAAATTATGTACAAAACCTTCAGACAGACATGCCAGCACAAATGACAGTGTCTAATTTCTTCACACTTACCATAACAGTAGATGCCCTACTTCTCACTGCTGCAGTATTCTTCACTCTTGGGATATCCTGCACAAGATAAATGAACATCTGACCAACATGCTAAAGCCTTTACATCTTACAGGTTCGGTACATCAGGTACAGAATGAAACAATGGAAGGATCTTGATGAATGCAAAAGATTTTGTGGGCAAGGCAGATAACATGGCTGTGTGTAACTGGAAGAATTTTAGCTTTACAAAGTGGTACAGTTAAAATAAGATGAACAAAACGTATTGAATGAGAGTCAAAAGTTTTGGATTTCATGTGAAGAGCAAAACAGAATTCCACTAAAGGTTGAAATGAAGTACAAAGTGAAGGAGGAAAGAATATGCACAGTTAGAGACAAATGAGCATTTTTTTCTACTTGTAACAAAAAAAAAATCAAAGGTATTCTTTAAGGACTTTATGTAACTATGTCTGTGGAAACAAATAAGCAGTTCCTCAGAAATGTTATTAAATGCATACAGTAAATTAAAAAAGTCAGGAAAGTACAGTTGTGTACACTTACCATAAATGTAGATGTTCGAGTAAATTCACTGTTGCAGTCATTACATTTGGGTAATCTGCTGGCAGGTTGCCCTCAGTCTGTCTGAATAACGAAGTCTTGGGTCCTGCGTCAGTTGCTGTCTCCTCTTCCATGTCGTCAAGGGTATAAAACATGCAGCCACCATTTTAATCAGTTTTTCTTGCCACAGATGTCAGGTGCTCCCCAAATGGGGAGCAAAAATATATATATAAACAAACAGTAAATATATAAATGCACCTTTAGAAACATAAAATTTACTTTCAACTAAAAGCAAATATACCACAAAGGCTTTTGAGTATAGTGAAGGAAAGAAAAGGTATAGAATGGGGGATGGCGGGTGTGTAACCCGGACTGCAATAGTGAATATACTCGAACATCTACATTTATGGTAAGTGTACACAACTGTACTATGTTCTTCGTGTTTCACTGTTGCAGTCATTACATTTGGGTAGAATCCCAAAGCTATGGATGGGAGGATGGAACTAAACAGCATTAGGAGCAGCTATAAGGCCCTGCAGGACTGCAGTGGCAAAGCCTGCCCTGGATTTAGAGAAGAGAAGTAAATTATAATGCTGTGTGAACGTATGAACAAAGCTCCAGGTAACAGCTTCTAGAATGTCTTTGGTTGGGACCCCTCAGAAAAGCTGCTGAAGTAGAGGTAGCCCTGGTGGAATGGGATCGGATTCCCTTGGGCACAGGTTTACGATGGTGTAAATAGCAGAAATGAATGCAGTGGCTTATCCATTTCAAAATGGTCTGCTTTGATACAGCCTTCCCCCTCTGATCCTGCAGCAAATGCTACCAGTAGTTGCTCAGACTCTCTTAGAGATTTTGTCCTGTTTAAGTAGAATCATAGTTGTCTGTGTACATCCAATGAATGCAGAATCCGCTCCCCTTTGTTCTGCGGAATTGGAAAAAATGTTGGCAGGTGAATGGTCTAGTTAAGAGCCACACTGGATACCACCTTAGGCATAAAAGAAGGATTGGTCCTGATGGCCACCCTGTCCAGGTAAAATATGATGAAAGGCTCCACTGCCATGAGAGCCTGTAGTTCTGAAACCCTCCTTGCTGAAGTGACTGCCAAAAGGAAAACTGCCTTACAAGATAGAAATTTTATATCCGCAGTAGCTGCTGGTTCAAAAGGAGGCATGGTGAGTTTTTCCAGCACAAAATTGAGGTCCCATGCATGAGTTTGTGTTCTCCTAGGAGATCTTAAGTTTTTGGCCCCTCTGAGATACTGTTTAAGCAGTGGATGAGAAAAGAGGGGAGGCTCTGTGTTGTAATGAGCCGAGATTGGCTGAGGCATGGATTTTTATTGAAGAAAAAGATAAGCCCTTGTCAGGAATCTCAGTTAAGTACTGTAAAATCTGAGGAATATTGGGCTTTGCTGTGTCTATTCCTTGTGCTTGGTTCCAAGCACAGAATCTCTTCCATTTATCAGCATAAGATTTTCTAGTACTAGGTCCTTCTGGCTTCCAAAATGACATCCATCACAGATTTACTGAGAGATGTGGTTTGAATAATTAGTTGATTAGCCATGCTGCAAGATTCAGAGTTTGGAGCAGAGTGTGCAGAATTTAATAGTTCTACTGAGACAGTAGATGAGGTGTTTGAGGCAAGGTACCACGGAGGAAGGTGTGACATATTCCTTAGAAGTGGGTACCAGTGCTGGCAAGGCCAGTCTGGAGCAATTAGGATCATTTTTGGTTCTTCCTGTCTGACTTTTAGTAAGACCTTGGAGAGTAGAGGCAGAGGGGGAAGGCATAGACTGATAGTTTTTTCCAGATGAAGGATAGAGCATCCACTTTCCATGCTTTTTTGTGAGGAGTTCTTGTGCAGAATCTGTCCAACTGATAGTTTTGGGGAGAGGCAAATAGATATATGTCTGGGCTCCCCCACTTCTGTGTTAACATGCTGAAGATTTGTGGATCCAGTTTACATTCATGCGGGTCCACTAGATTTCTGCTTAGGTCGTCTGCCAGAGTATTTTGCTTTCCTGGCAGGAATTGAGCTTGAAGATGTATTCGGTAAGTCAAGGCTGTGTTCCACAAGGCCATGGCTAGTCTGCATAGGGGGTAGGAATGTGTACCCCCCTGCTTGCTTATGTACCACATAACTGTGGTGTTGTCCGTCTTTATCAGTAACTGTCCTGGATGAAGTAAGTCCTTGAAGGCTGTCAGAGCATTCTCAAGAGCTAGCATTTTCTTTCTGGTTGATATGCAGATGCAGTTGGTTTGGGCAACTTTTGCCCTGAATGCATCTCCCTTATCAGGTGGGCCCCTCAAGCATAGTCTGATGCGTCTGTAGTTAGGATTTGGGTGGCAGGGGGTAGAGTGAATGACAGTCCCTTGTTTTGGTGACATGACTCTGCCCACCACAGAAACTCCTGTTGTAGGCAGGGAATGAGAGGAATCATTGTTTCCAGGCTGTGACAATGTTGACTCCATAAACTTTTTAGGTACCACTGTAGTTTCCTCATATGCAGTCTTGCATATGGAATTAGTAGAATGCAGGATGCCATGAACCCCAAAGCCTGCAATATTTGTCTTGCAGATAACTGGGGTTTTGTTGCCATTCGTTTGAAATATGTTGTCAATTGTCTTTGTTTGTCTGGCATGAGGTAAGCCATCTGGGCAGTTGTAATCAAGCTTGCACCCAGGAATGTAATTATTTGAGAGGGTATCAGTTGTGATTTTTTTTCATTTATGGTGTACCCTAGGCATGCTAGAAGCCTTTTTACAAATGCCAGATGCTGAAGTAGAGTGTCCTTATCCTCTGCTTGAATGAACCAATCGTCCAGATAAGGATAAATTTGAATGTTTCTTGGTCTGCAGAATGCAATTACTGGTGCCAGGCACTTTGTAAAGAGCCTGGGCGCAGTAGACAATCCAAAGGGCAGTGCAGAGAATTGGTAATGCAAAAAACCTGCTTTGAAGTGGAGGTATCTTCTGCATGATTCCCTTATTGGGATATGCAAGTATGCCTCTTAAGTCTGGAGTTACTAACCAAGCATTCTTGCCTAGCATAGGCAGTAGCTGTTGTAAAGTCAGCATTTTGAATTCTGGAATGTCCAGGAATGTGTTTAGAATCGATAAGTCCAGTATTGGACGCCATGAATTGTCTTTTCTGGGTACCAGGAAAAGTCTTGAATAAAATCCTTTTCCTTTTCTGGTACCAGTTGAATAGCCCCCATATCCATGAGAGACCAGACTTGTTTCTGGGCCTCTGCCCACTGGTTTTGTGGCAGATCCGGCCAGCTGTTTGGAATAGGCAAAGTATGGAAATGAAATCTGTACCCCTGGGATACTACGTTTAATACCCACTTGTCCTGGGTAATTAACTGCCAATTTTGAGTCTGAAGTGCTAGTTTTCCCCCAAGGGGGGGCTGCCAAAATATAAGTGCTTGGAGATGGTAGAGGAAAGTCACTGAGACTGCTTACTGTAGAGGGCTGTGCTTTGTTTCCTACAGATTTGGAAGTGGAGGCACCCCATTGCTTTGACCTGTAAGAACCCTGTGACTGATATCTGGAGTCTTTTCAGCGCCTGGGTTTGCCCTGAGTGGCTCTGTTGGACACAGGAAAGGACCAATTTTTAGTAGGCCAGTGTCTACTGAACCTGGGTGGCTGCACTTGCAAGAAATCTTTTACAGTTTTCATACATTTAGCTTTGTCTTCCATTTTCTTTAAAGCCTCTTCTGCCTTATTACCAAACAAAGGGGCATCCAACAATTTAGCTTTAACATGATCTGGCAGATTTTGCTCCTTGAGCCAGGCATGCCTTCTAATCACAGATCCAGTAACGGCGGCCCTACAAGAGGCCTCCAAGGAATCAAAACCACATTACAAAGTATGCTTTCCAACCTGTTCTGCTGAATGCAATAAATCCTGTAACTCTATTTTCCACACAATCAGAAATCATCATTTTCTGTTTCAGTAAGCCCATAACATGCTGTTGATACTTAAGCATACGAAACTGGCAGTTTAAAGCCCTGATTGCCAAAGTTGCAGACATATAAACATTCTTACCCCATCTATCCAGCACCCTGGAATCTCTATCAGAAGGGGTAGGATTTTTGGCTGTAGAAGCCTTAACACCCTTGGGACCCTGAGAAATAGTTTCAGGATCAGCAGCAGGATTTTTGAAAAGGAATTTGTGGGAGTCAGGAACCCTGTAATATCTGTCTGGCTTACTAGGAGCCGGAGGCAGGGAATCAGGAGCCATGCTTGATTCCGAGAACACATCAACAATGTCTAAAACAAGTGGCACTGCCAAAGGCCTATGCTGAGTAAGAAGAAAGAAATCCCTAAGCCTCTTTTTTGATTCAGAGAAGTCCTGACTCTCCCAGTGAAAATGTTCCCTTAAAGTATACAAAGTCTCTCCAGAAGAGTAATCCTTAGGAGGAGATGCAGATGGGATGGCTTCCTCTGCATCAGAGTCCTCATAGGGTGGAATAGAAAATTCCTGATCAGAAGAGGAATCAGAAGAAATGGAAACCTGAAGATTCATAGTCAGTGCCTTGCCTAGGCCTCTTAGTGGGGGGGGGGGGCCTGATCAAGGTAATTAAATCCTCAGCCATTTTGATCATCTGTTTTTTTTAGGCATAGGGGCCTGAACAAGTGGCTCATGCGTCAGTTTTTTTAGACATAGAAGTAGTTTTTGACCTTGTTTTTGTTGTTGGCGTCAGTTTAATGTAAAAATGTTGAGGCCTGAAAACACCCTCAGAAGCCGGTGCCTGCTCATCGGCTCCAGACCCATCAAAGGGAGAGACATCCGCGGCTTCAATACTTTGCGAATCTCGCGGCATACCGGACTCCAAATGCGTCTCAGTAGAGGCCTGCAACTCAAAAGCAGCGGGTATCAGGTGCTGCGAAAGCGCCTCACTGAGTACTGATGAACCGGCGACTGGCTTAGGAGAAGTTTCATCGCCGGTTTTGGACCTCGACGGTCTGTCACTTTTTCCTTGCGTTTTTCATGAACTCCGATAGTCGGAATGCTAACCGACGACATTTCAGGGTAGTTAAATCTTGAACCAAAATATTCAGAAGCAAAAATATATAGACGCTTAATGGTGCGTTGGTTAAATTTAGCACAAAATCGACAGCAAGGCACGTAGTGATCAGGGTCTAGGAAAGGAATACAGTACAAATGAAAATCCTTATGAGGCATTTGCTTCCCACAAGTAATGCAATTATTAACTTTTACTGACATTGGTAATGAGCAAGAAAAAGTTTCCCCAACGGGGTACTTAGCTTAAGTTTGAAGACTTCGGTTCTGAAACTCGAATATGAAAATTTCAGTAGGCCAACCGGCACTTGCGAACTGCTTCTGCTTTGGGCACCATGCGGCAAGAAAGACTGATTAAAATGGCACCGGCTGTATGTTTTGACGACCTGACGTCATGGAAGAGGAAACAGCAACCGACACAGGACCCAAGACTTTGTTATTCAGATCGACAGGGCAACCTGCCAGCAGATCACCCAAATGTAATGACTGCAACAGTGAAACATGAAGAACATCAGTGAGGGGTTAATACAAAAATGGGAAAATGAAGGGAATTTTTTTATTACTCTTGCTGAGATTTATTTAAAATTTTAAAAAAATTATTTCTCAAATGGTGAAAGTACAGTGTAAGTAAACTTACGTTAACAGTAGATGTTTGAATGATCACTGCTGCAGTATCCTAAGCTATGCAGATTATAACCTGCAAGGATACAACAGCCAGAAAGATTCCAAAGCTTCAGGGCACGTATCATGCACCCAGTTAGCTCGAGCTGAATGGATTAAAAAGACAGGTTTGGGTGCCATGATCTTCAAAGCTTTCATGCCAATAGAGGGAGTGAAAACAAGTCCAGAAAGGCCAATGGTAGGAACAACAAAAAATAAAAATCCATACCCGGCAAAAACAATACACCAAGAAACAATGGGCATGGAGGGATGGAGCGACTACTGCAGCATTGATCATTCAAATATCTACTGTTAGAGTAAGTATACCTCACTCTTCATACTGATAATTAGTGGATCAGCTTGAGCTGTGTGTGTAGATTACCAAAGCTTACAAATTTTGGGAAGTTGTAAGACAAGAGTCCAGGACACCCTGGAGAATGGTCCTAGCAAACCCTGATCTAGAACTAGGGAAGGAACCAAGCTTATAGTGCTTCAAAAATATGTACAAAAGACCAGGTTGCTGCCTCTAGAATACTTCTAAAAACCAACCCTTTCCAAAAAGTCATAGATGAAGTCCATGCCCTGCTAGAATGGGCCTTGACATTGCCTTTAACTCTTTGTGGCGAGTATAAACTAAGGTTCATAGATTAGTACTAGGCTAACTGCCCTTGCAAGCCATTTTAAGCCTAGCCAATTACCCCTTGTGAGACTCAAGCCCTGTACCTTGCATTTGTAAGGCAAACACCTTAACCATTAGGCCACCTTCCCAATCCTAAAGTTATGCGCTTGCCATAATGATAAACCTGTAATGTCTTATTTTTGCCTGGTTCAACCTTTGGGCTGTCAGATCTGACATTTGCACCTTTTTGAAGTTTCACATCCAGGGCGCTGACTTCTCCCCTACTCATAATTCCCTCAAGCACCACCTTAGTACCTCAGATGGAGTCTGCCAAATATATCAGCTAACTTTCTACACATACCATAAGAATACAAAATACAAAAAAAGATACACCTTTGACAGTTGTAAACAGGCTCTCAAGTGAAGTCTACCCAATCACCAAGAGCTGTCAATGAGAATATTGGAAGGGGGAAGGACAGAGGGGTGTTAAACCAGAAGAAATTAAGACAACACAGATCTTTTGTTACGGTAAGTACATAAATTGTATAGCCAGTATTGTCTAATTTCATCCAATTCAAACTTTGGGACAGATTCCCAAGCTATCAAATACCTGGGTAGTATCACAGGAGGACACTCTTGAGATGGTAGAACCAAAGGAAGTATGCACTGTAGATGGTACCTTATCCAGTTTGTAATGAGACACAAAAGTATGAACTGTAGACTAAGTTGCTGCTGCGCAAATATTAACTGGAACTCTATTCATAAAGGCTGTAGCTAACACCCATGTAGAATTAGTTTTGGGCTCTTTTAGCATATGAAAAGGAAATACGCTCTGAAAACCATCTTGAAAAGGTAAATGGAGAAGTTCTTACCCAGTTTTGCCATGGAGAAAGTTACAAATAGTTGGTCTGACATTCTGAGGTAATTTGTTCTATGATGATAGAACCCGATTTGACAATGAACATCGTAGCATGTGCAGCATATACTCTCCTTTACATATGTTGGGAAGACCACGGGTAGATCAACAGATTGATTCAGATTTGCTTTGGATGTCAACTTACCTAGAAAGGGTGCGTTAGTTCTTACAGTAACTTTGTCTTCATGGAAAACTAAATACGGTGGTTTACAATAAAGGGCTTCTAGCTCAGAAATTTGTCTCGCTGAAGTGACTGCAACTAGGAAAAGCGTCTTCCACGACAAAAATTTTAAATTTGTAGCTGGTTCAAAAGGGGAGTGGGTTAAGGTTTGTAGCAAAATTGTGATACCCCAGGGGAAATGGGGTCCCTAACTGGGGGACTCAGCAAAAAGGTTCCTTTGAGGAAGGCTTTGGAAATTTTCACAGATACCATGGAAGTATATCAGTTTGTCCTACATGAAAATTGTAAATAGCAGTCATTCAGTTTGTCCAGAGTGAAAACTGCAAACAGCAGTCCTCTGTACCTTGTTCATAGAAAAACTAGAGCGGTTGTGAAAAAGTTCTGAAAAAAACTCAAACAGAAGGGAGAGGTGCTGAGAAAGGGTCTGAACAGAAACATTTTTCCATTTACTCTGGTAAATCTGGTAAATCTTTTTGGTAGACAGTTTTTGAGAAGCTGATACAATGTGGTCCCACTGAAATAGAAAGCCTGGCATTTCTGGCTATAGTTAGAACTGGAGGAACCAAATGGTCAATTTCATAGATTTTTTGGTCCAGAAGATGCATTCCAGATGGGTGACTTTGAAGATTTGGATAATGATCCAATATCCAAGGAGGACATACAAGATGAGGCCCACAGAAAGGGAAACCAAAGTTGCCACGGCTAAAAAAAGAGCAATGAGGATTCACTCTAGTCCTGCACCTTCTGGCTTTCTGAATAAAGTTGATAAGGGGTACTGGAGAAAAGGCACAGAGGAGACCTGGGGGGCCAACTGTTGGCTACAGCATCTCTCAGTGATTGTCCCTGTGGAGGAAACAAGGCAAAGTAATTGCTGCACTCACTGTTCAAAGTAGGATGCAAAAATGTTACAGCAGGGATGATCCCAAAGGCTGAAAATGTCAGTCTGCCACTGCTTGTTTGAGGGTCCACTTGTGATACAAAAGAATAGACTTGCTCAGTTTGTCTGCTAGAACACTGGATTGTCCCTGGGATGTGCATTGCTAACAAAAATGATGTGAAGACTTCACCCACTGCCACACACCTGCAAAAGAGGGCAAGATCGGATCCCCCTACCAATTGCTGATACACCAGACTACTACAGAGTGGACAAAAACCACACCCTTGAGGAGAATGTCCTGTAAAGCCTGCAGTGCTAGGAGGACACCTCTCATCTCCAAGACACTGATGTGAAGTTTGGCCTCAGAGAACCTTGGATCATCCTGCCCTTGAACTGTCCCCCACCCCAGAAGAGAGGCCTCCACGGTTACTGTGGCTAGTGGCTGTGCCTGGCCAAAGGATCAGCCTTCTGTTACTGATGAGAAGTAATCAAACTGATGTGATTCTTGCAAACATGTGTGATATGAACCCTGGAGTGGAGAATGTGCACCTTCAGAGACCACAGAACTGAAAGTGTCCATTGAAGAAATATCAAAGCCATTAGATCTAATAGACAAAGTACTGAGGAGGATGTCGGATGAGCTGAATGGCAGCTAGACATGGTTATACCCAAACTCTGTAGCAGAGGGAGCTAAAGGTCCCAATGTTGTAGCAGTACGTCTCTGGACGTAGCAGTGAGGAGCCAATAGTCTAAGTATGAGAAAACTTTGATACCTAGCAGATGAAGATGAACTGCTACTACCGTCATCACTTTTATAAACACCCTCAGGGTTGTGGTGAGATCAAATGGCAGTGCTCTGAACTGATACCGATTGGCTCCCAGATGGAAATGGAGAAACCTCCTGGATTGTCTATCTTTAAATAACAGATATCCTGGAGATCCACAGAGCACATCCGATCATCCTTGCTCAAAAGAGGCAGTATGGACTGAAGCATGACCATCTGGAATTTTGTCTTTTACAAACTGAGATGACTCTGGTCCAAAACTGGCCTGAGGTCCCCTGTCTCCTTAGGTACCAAAAAGAACCTGAAAGAGACTACAGATACTAAATGGTCTCAGGGATCCTCTTGGATGACTCTCTTTCCAGCAGCTTGAAAACGTCTGCTGCTGTGTATTCCTACTGACTGGGTGGCATGTTGGGAATCTCTCTCTATTTTTGATGGCCAAGAAAAGGGAATGGTGTAGCCTCAAGTTACTATCCTTAAAACCCAGGAATTTGTTGCGATGTTTTGCCAGGACTGTGGGTGTACAGATAACCACTCCCTGAATGCCTCCAGAGTGCAGCAGTTGGACAACTTTTCAGGAGCACCAGCGGATCTTCTCAGTGAAGGGGTCACTAAAGCTCGGCTTATGCCTTCTGCCTCTGGGGCAACATACACTGGAATTGCCTCCTCCTCTGCCCCAGGGAGGTCTGTTTGCAGGAGTTTCATGCTTATAACCCTGTGACTTCCTGAACCACATTTTCTTGCCACCCCTCTAATTTCTAGAAAAGGTTCTTTGGGGGTTAGAAAAATGGATTCACATGGCGGAGATGGTTTTACCATCCTACTCACGCCCAGTTAGCATATCTTACTTTAGGTCCAAAAAGCAGAGAGCCATCAAAATGGGGAATTGACAAAGGATATCTTGAAGACTGCAGCATTGGCATTTTAACAGTGGTGTGCACACGTTTTATATCCACTATATATATATATATATATATATATATATATATATATATATATATATATATATCTATATCTATATATATATATCTATATATATATATACACACACACACACACAATTTTTATTTTCTTTTTTAAGAAATAACTAGAAAACTTTAGCACACCTAGCAGAATCTACCTAAAAAATAAGCCAAAAAGGCTGGTAACATTTAACACTAACAAATTATTCTAACTTCAACTACTGTCAGACTATGGAAAAAAAAAAACAGAATAAATGGGACAGAAAACAAAACCATTCAATTATAATCGGGAACCCTCAGATACATATCTTTATGTTTCAGGCAGCAAAATAGATCTTGGGTAATGAGGTGGAGTGAAGGAAATTATGGGTAGGGGAGAAGTCTTAGCCCTGGATCTGAAGCTTCAAAAAATGCACAGAGACTGGATCCAGCAACCCAAATGTTGAATTGGATGAAAATATACAACACTGGATCAGAAGGCAACAGCATTAGATAACCATTTGGACACTGTCTGCTTTGACACAGGCTGCCCCTTCTTACCTTTGCAAGAAATGAACAACTGATTTGAAGTTCCAAAAGATTTAGTTCCATCAAGATAGTACTTGAGTTGTCTGTGGACATTCAAGGTATGGAGTACTCTTTTCTTTGGAATTTTAGGTTCAGGAAAGAAGACGGGGAGGTGGACAGGCTTAAACTCAGATACCTCTTTATGCATAAAAGGATTAGTTCTCAAAGAAACCCTCTCTCAACATCCTGAAAGAAAGCGGTAGTGGCTGTTAATACCTAAAGAGGTTAAAGGCCCATCAGATCCAGATTCATACAGACCCATTTCAATCCTAAAACATGAACATAAAGCGTTTATATCTACAATGGCTAAAAGAATGGCAAAGGAGATGCCAAAAATTGAGAGATATGGATGAATGTGGTTTTGTGGAGAGGAGGCAAACACTTGACAACATTAACAGTGCATTGATGATCCAGAGGGAAGCAGAATGTAAGAAAACACCACTGTTGATGGTGGGTCTTGATGAAGAGAAGGCATTTGACCGAGTAAGCTGGGAGTTTATGAGCAGGGCAATGGAAGTATTTGCATTCCCTAATAAAATTATAAGGTTAATTAGGAGGACATATGATGGATCTGAGGCAAAAATTTTAAGTGGGTGGATTCCTCTCTGATAATTTCTGTTTGAGCGGAGGACCCAAGAAGGAGTACCTCTTTTCCGTTTATCTGCATTACATTAAGAACCACTGGCAAAGAACACAAGGGATTCAAATTCAAGGATATAATTGGTATGGTAGTCACACCTCTCGACCGTCCAGATTTCCATATAATGTCCAAATTTTGGCTCTCATTTTTGGTATACTCAAAATTTTTTTATGGCAAACTGCAGAGGACTGACTCAGTAAATAATGATATACATTTTAGTTTCAGACTTCATACCTTTTAGAAAATGCAAGCTAACACAAAACCTGTTGTTCTAACATTCTAAGTTTATAAAATTAGAAGTTATGTACTTACCATAACTAGCTATCCGTGTTGGCCATTTTCATTCCTCCAACTGTGTCTCAGATCCAATATCGGATCCAACTTGGCTGCATTGCAAGATTTTAGGATAAGAGTCTCAAGCTCATCCCTCTACCCATAATGCACTGTACCTTCCTCAACACCCTAGATCAAGTTTGCTGCCTTATAACTGAAAAGGTTACCACAACTACAAAGATAAAGTATCTGAGGCTCAAACCTGGAACCTATGGGTTACAAATTCTTCCAAGCACTTCACAAAGGCACCAGGCCGAGGGATGGATGAGAGGGAAGTGAGGAGGAATGAAAATTGAGAACACAGATACCTAGTTATGGTAAGTACATTACTTCTAAATCTGATGTCCTTTTCATTCTACCTCACTAATGGGTACGAGTCCCCAGCAACGTAAACCCTGGTTGGTCTTCAAGGAAGTAGGTGCTGGAGCGCGGTCAAGCTAAAGTAGGTCTTACTCCTAGAAACAATAACCAACTGTGAAACAAAGGTATGAGTAAGGTATGAGTCTTAAACCAAGTGGCTGCAGCACACACTTCAATTGAGGCTCTGGAAGATGAAGTAGCCATAGCCCTGGTGGAATGAGCCTTAGGAGATCAGGGCAAGTTTATACCTTTCTTAGAATAAATGAAGGAAATGCAGTCTGTTATCCATTTAGCTAAAGTGATTTTTGAAACTGCCTGTCCAGACTGGCTTGCTGAAAAGGAAACAAACAGCTGATCGGACTTCCAATGTTTCTCTGTTCTGTGGAGGTAGAATCATAAATGCCTGTGAACATCTAGGAGATGTAAAAGATATTCACCTTTGTTTGAAAATTTAGTGAAGAAAACTGGTAAATGAATGGATTGGTTAAATGTTAGACTCCGTGGCCACCTCAGGCATGAAAGGAGGATTTGTTCTCAAGAATACTCTATTTTTATGAAAAATGATGCAAGGAGGTTTGGCTGACAAAGCTTGAAGCTCCGATATTCCCTTAGTGGAAGCAATAGCTACTAAAAAGATAATTTTCCATGAAAGAAATTTCATATCAAAAGAATCTGCCGGTTCAAAGGGGTAAAACCTGGCAGTAACTCCATGAGATCCTAATGGGGGAGATCTTTTATTGGAGGTCAAAGATAAAAAAAACTCCCTTCATAAAAGCCTTACATAGCTTGGAAGAAGAGAGAGAGACTAGTTTCTCTTCCTAGCATGAAAACTGGATATGGCATCCAGTTGAGAGTTGGATGGTGGAAAAAAATAGCTCCTTCTTGAAAAAAGAGAGTCCAGAGAAAAAAAACTGCTGCTGTGGAAGCTGGGAAAGACTAATTTTCCTTTTGACACCCACATAGAGAACCTCTTCCTATTGTAGGCCTTTTTAGTGGAAGCCCTCAGAGGCCAGGATAATGTCACGGATGGAACGGGCGGGTCTGGACTTTCTAAACATTACTGGAACTGGAGAAACCATGCGGTCACCTACAGGGCATGAAGATTGGGAAGCTGAAGATATTGCCCATTCCCAAACTCTCATGGTTTCCTTGCACAATGTGCAAGAACTGGTTCCTCCTTGTTTGTTGATGTACCAGACTACTGACATATCTGTGTGAAACGCAATCATCCACAGAGGGAAAATATCCTTGAAGGCTTGCAACGTAAGGACTGCTTTCATTTCTAGGACATTGACATACAGTTTGGTCTCCGCAGGCGACCGCATGCATTGGACCATCTTCCCTAGGAAGTGTCCCCCACCCAGAATGGGTAGCGTCTGTGGTCATTGTGGGGTGGGAGGGAAGAGAGAAGGATCTGCCCAGAGACAGGTCATGTGATTGCAGCCACCACTGCAGATAACTCCTGCAGATCTGAGACAATTTTATAGGAGCAGACAGCGGGTGACAAAGAATAGACTACTGAACCCCTACTGTCCACTGGAGAACTCTCAAAGAACCTTGCTATGGGGACTAGAAAGTACAGCTGTGTACACTTACCATAAATGTAGATGTTAGTGTATTCACAGCTGCAGCCATCACATTTGGGTTATCCGTGCCTGGTTATCCCTCGGCCGACCCAAATACCAGAGACTTAGTATTTCTGCATCGGCTACTGTCACTTAAGGACAGATGTCAGGTCGTCAATAGTATAAAGTAAGGCAGCTGACACCATTGCATCAGTTTTTCTTGCCCTAACCTGTCAGGAGTGCCCAAGTAGGAGGCCAGGTTCTGGTGGAAGAAAGTACAGTTGTGTACCCTTACCATAAATGTAGATGTTCGTGTGTATTCACTGTTGCAGTCATTACATTTAGGGTAATCTGCTGGCAGGTTGCCCTCAGTCGGCCTGAATAAGTCTTGGGTCCTGCATCGGTTGCTGTCTCCTCTTCCATGAAGTCAAGTCGTTAGGGGTATAAAACATGCAGCCGACGCCATTTTATTCAGTTTTTCTTACCCCAGATGTCAGGTGTCCCCCAAATGGGGAGCAAATATATATATATATATATATATATATATATATATATATATATATATATATAAATATATAAACAGTAAATATATAAATGCATTTTTAGAAACAAACTTTACCTTTAACTAAAAGCAAATACAATACAAAGGCTTTTGAGTATAGTGAAGGAAAGAAAAGGTATAGAATGGGGGATGGTGGGTAACCCGGACTGCAACAGTGAATACACTCGAACATCTACATTTATGGTAAGTGTACACAACTGTACTGTTCTTAGTGTTTCACTGTTGCAGTCATTACATTTGGGTAGAATCCCAAAACTATGGAGGGGAGGATGGAACTAAACAGCATTAGGAGCAGCTATAAGGCCCTGCAGGACTGCAAGTGGCAAAGCCTGCCCTGGATTTGGTCAAGAGAGGTAAATGATAATGCTTTGTGAAGGTATTGAACAGAGCTCCAAGTAGCAGCTTCTAGAAGGTCTTTGGTTGGGACCCCTCTGAGAAAAACTGCTGAAGTAGAGGCAGCCCTGGTGGAATGTGATCTGATCCCCTTGGGCACAGGTTTACCATGGTGCAAATAGCAGCAACAAATGCAGTGGCTTATCCATTTAGAAATAGTCTGCTTTGATATAGCCTTCCCCTCTGATCCTGCAGCAAATGCTACTAGTAGTTGCTCAAACTTTCTTAGAGATTTGGTCCTGTTTAAGTAGAATCTTAGTTGTCTGTGTACATCCAATGAATGCAGAATCCACTCCCCCTTGTTCTGCGGATTTGGGTAAAATGTTGGCAGGTGAAAGGACTGGTTAAGAGCCACACTGGATATCACCTTAGGCATAAAAGAGGGATTGGTCCTGAGGGATACCCTGCCCGGGTAAAATATAATGAAAGGCTCCACTGCCATGAGAGCCTTTAGTTCTGAAACCCTTCTTGCTGATGTGACTGCCAAAAGAAAAGCTGTTTTCCAAGACAGAAATTTTATATCCGCAGTAGCTGCTAGTTCAAAAGGAGGCAGGGTGAGTTTTTCCAGCACAAAATTGAGGTCCCATGCAGGAGTTGGTGCTCTTCTAGGAGGCCTTAAATTTTTGGCCCCTCTAAGATGCTGTTTAAGCAGTGGATGAGAAAAGAGGGGAGGCTCTGTGTTGTAATGAGCCAAGCTGGCAGAGGCATGGATTTGTATTGAAGAAAAAGATAGGCCCCTGTCAAGCATCTCAGTTAAATATTGTAGAATCTGAGGAATATTGGGCTTTGCTGTGTCTATTCCTTGTGCTTGGTTCCAAGCACAAAATCTCTTCCATTTATCAGCATAAGATTTTCTAGTACTAGGCCTTCTGGCTTCCAAAATGACATCCATCACAGATTTACTGAGAGGTGTGGTTTGAATAATTAGTTGATTAGCCATGCTGCAAGATTCAGAGTTTGGAGCAGAGTGTGCAGAATTTGACAGTTCTGCTGAGACAATAGATGAGGTATTTGAGAAAAGTACCATGGAGGAAGATAAGACGTCTTGTTACATCCCTCAGCTAGAGCATCTTCTGTGTGGAGACATGCGTGAAAGGGCGTACCTTCGTTGAAGTCTGTGCGTCAGGGCCGGCAATTCGGCACATAAAAATCTACTGCCAATCATTAGCGGACTGGAGTTCCGCTGTGGCGACCCCTAACCGGGAAAAGCCGAAAGACTCAACAGCAACCATGGAGGAAGATGTGACATGTTCCTTTGAAGCAGGTACCAGTGCTGGCGAGGCCAGTCTGGAGCAATTAGGATCACTTTTGGTTTTTCCTGACTGACTTTTAGTAAGACCTTGGAGAGAAGAGGCAGAGGGGGAAAGGCATAGACTGATAGGTTTTTCCAGCTAAAGGATAGAGCATCTACTTTCCATGCTTTTTTATGATGAGCTCTTGTGCAGAATTTGTCCAACTGATAATTTTGGGGAGAGGAAAACAGATCTATGTCTGGGCTCCCCCAATTCTGTGTTAAGATGCTGAAGATTTGTGGATCCAGTTTCCATTCGTGTGGGCCCATAAGATTTCTGCTTAGGTCATCTGCCACAGTATTTTGCCTTCCTGGCAGGAACTGAGCTTGGAGATGTATTTGTTAAGTCAAGGCTGTGTTCCACAAGGCCATGGCTAGTCTGCAAAGGGGGTAGCGGAATGTGTACCCCCCTGCTTGTTTATGTATCACATAACTGTGGTGTTGTCCGTCTTTATCAGTAGTTGTCCTGGATGAAGTAAGCCCTTGAAGGCTGTCAGAGCATTCTGAACAGCTAGCATTTCTTTCTGGCTGATATGCAGATGCATTTGGTTTGGGCTCCATTTGCCCTGAATGCATCTCCCTGCCAGGTGGGCCCCCCAAGCATAGTCTGATGAGTCTGTAGTTAGGGTTTGGGTGGCAGGGGGTAGAGTGAATGACAGTCCCTTGTTTTAGTGACATGTCTCTGCCCACCAAAGAAACTCCTGTTGTAGGCTGGGAATGAGAGGAATCATTGTTTCTAGGCTGTGACAATGTTGACTCCATAAACTTTTTAGGTACCACTGAAGTTTCCTCATGTGCAGTCTCACATATGGAATTAGTAGAATGCAGGATGCCATGAACCCCAAAGCCTGCAGAATTTGTCTTGCAGATAACTGGGTTTTTGTTGCCATTTAAGTATGTTGTCAGTTGCCTTTGTTTGTCTGGCGTGAGGTAAGCTATCTATGCAGTTTTGTATTCAAGCTTGCACCCAGGAATGTAATTATTTGAGAGGGTACCACTTGCGATTTCTTTTCATTTATGGTGTACCCTAGGCATGCTAGAAGCCTTTTTACAAACACCAGATGTTGAAGAAGAGTGTCCTTGTCCTCTGCTTGAATGAGACAATCATCCAGATAAGGATAAATTTGAATGCTTCTTTGTCTGCAGAATGCAATTACTGGTGCCAGGCACTTTGTAAAGACCCTGGGCACAGTACATAAGCCAAAGGGCAGTGCAGAGAATTGGTAATGCAAAAAACCTGCTTTGAAGTGGAGGTGTTTTCTGCATGATTCCCTTATTGGGATATGCAGGTATCCCTCTTAAGTCTAGAGTTACTAACCAAGCATTCTTGCCTAGCACAGTCAGTAGCTGTTGTAAAGTCAGCATTCTGAATTTTGGAATGTCCAGGAACATGTTCAGAATCGATAAGTCCAGTACTGAACGTCATGAATTGTCTTTTCTGGGTACCAGTAAAATTCTTGAATAAAAACCTTGTCCTTTTTCCTTTTCTGGTACCGGTTGAATAGCCCCCATATCCATGAGGGACATGACTTGTTTCTGGGCCTCTGCCCACTGATTTTGTGGCAGATCCGGACATCCGTTTGGAATTGGTAAAGTATGGAAATGAAATCTGTACCCCTGGGATACTATGTTTAATACCCACTTGTCCTGGGTAATTAACTGCCAATTTTGAGCATAAAGTGCTAGTTTTCCCCCCAAGGGGGCTGCCAAAAGATAAGTGCTTGGTGATGGTAGAGGCAAGTCATCGAGACTGCTTACTGTAGGGTTGTGCTTTGTTTCCTCCAGATTCGGAGGTGGAGGCACCCCATTGTTTTGACCTGTAAGAACCCTGTGATTGATATCTGGAGCCTTTAGAGCACCTGGGTTTGCCCCGAGTGGCTCTGTTGGGACACAGGAAAGGACCAATTTTTAGTAGGCCAGTGCCTACTGAACCTGGGTGGCTGCACTTGCAAGAAATTTTTTACAGTTTGCATAGCTCTAGCTTTGTCTTCCATTTTCTTTAAAACCTCTTCTACCTCATTACCAAACAGAGTATCATGCTGCAAAGGGGCATCCAACAATTTAGCTTTAACATGATCAGGCAGATTTTGTTCCTTGAGCCAGGCATACCTTCTAATCACAGATCCAGTAACGGCGTCCATACAAGAGGCCTCCAAGGAATCAAAACCACATTGCAAAGTATGCTTTCCAACCTGTTCTGCTGAATGCAATAAATCCTGTAACTCATTTTCCACACAATCAGAAATCAACATCATTTTCTGTTTCAGTAAGCCCAGAACATGCTGTTGATATATAAGCATATGAAACTGGCAGTTTGAAGCCCTGACTGCCAAGGTTGCAGACGTATAAACCTTCTTACCCCATCTATCCAGTGCCCTGGAATCTCTATTAGAAGGAGTAGGATTTGTGGCTGTAGAAGCCTTAACACCCTTGGGACCCTGAGAGATAGTCTCAGGATCAGCAGCAGGATTTTTGAAAAGAAATTTGTGGGAGTCGGGAACCCTGTAATATAGGTCTGGCTTACTAGGAGCTGGAGGCAGGGAATCAGGAGCCATGCTTGATTCCAAGAACACACCATCAACAATGTCTAATACAGGCGGTATTGCCAAAGGCCTATGCTGAGGAAGAAGGAAATCCCTAACTCTCTTTTTTGATTCAGAGAAGTCCTGACTCTCCCAGTGAAAAGTAAGCAAAATCTCGCCAACAGAGTAATCCTCAGGAGGAGATGCAGATGGGATGGATTCCTCTGCATCAGAATCCTCATAGGGTGGAATAGAAAATTCCTGATCAGAAGAGGAATCAGAAGAAATGGAAACCGGATCTTAAGATTCATAATTAGTGCCTAGCCTAGGCCTCTTAGCAGGGGGTTGGGGACCCCTAATCAAGGTAATTAAATCCTCAGCCATTTTGATCATCTGTGTTTTAGGCATAGGGGCCTGGGCACATGGCTCATGTGTTGTTTTTTTTAGACAGATTGTTTTTGACCTTGTTTTTGTTGCTGGCATCGGTTTAATATCAAAATGTTGAGGTCTGAAAACACCATCAGAAGCCGATGCCTGCGCAGCTGCTCTGGACCCATCTAAGGGAAAGACATCCACGGGTTCAATACTCTGAGAAACTCGCGGCATACCGGACTCCGAATCTGTCTCGGTAGAGGTCTGCAAATCAAACGTAGCGGGTTATCAGCGGCTGCGAAAGCACTTCACTGAGTACCGGCGAACCAGCGACTGGCTTAAGACAACCTTCGTTGTCGGTTTTGGACCTCGACTGTCTGTGTCTGTCCTTTTCTTTGCATTTTTTGTGAACTCCGTTAGTCGGATTGCTAACCAACGACATTTCAGGATAGTTAAATCTTGAACCAAAATATTTAGAAGGAAAAATATACCAACGCTTAATAGTGCGTTGGTTAAAATTAGCACAAAACTGACAGCAAGGCACATTGTGATCAGGGCCTATTCATGGAATACAGTACAAATGAAAATCCTTATGAGGTAATTTGCTTCCCACAATTATTAACTTTTACTGACATCAGTAAGGAGCAAGAAAAAGTTTCCCCAACAGGGAACTTGGCTTTAGTTTGAAGACTTCGGTTTTGAAACTCAAATATGAAAATTTCAGGAGTCTGCCGACCGGCACTTGTGAACTGCTTCTGCTTTGGGCACCACGGCAAGAAAGACTGAATAAAATGGCGTCGGCTGCATGTTTTATACCCCTGAAGACCTGACGTCATGGAAGAGGAGACAGCAACCTCCACAGGACCCAAGACTTTGTTATTCAGGCCGACTGAGGGGAAACCTGCCAGCAGATTACACTAAATGTAATGACTGCAACAGTGAAACATGAACATCCCCACCAGAAGAAAATAAATACCAATACGTCCCTTGTAAGGAAAGGAGAAAGTACAGTTGTGTACACTTACCGTAAATGTAGATGTTCAAGTGTATTCACTGTTGCAGTCCTCACATATGGAATATCCGGCTACTGGTAGCACTCAGTCGGCCTGAATACCAGAGTCCTTGGTATATGATGCCGGCTGCCACCGGTTGTAAAACTGATGCTAGTACATCAGGTATAAATGGAGGCAGCCTACAAGATTCCTCTTTTTCTTGCCTTAACTGTCAGAAGCCCCCAAAAGAAAGCTAATCTAGGAATGGTAGCATCCTGGACACGACATATAAAAAATAAAAATCCATAGTCTGTGCCTTAGGAAAAATGGGGAATGGAGGGTGGGAAATCAGGACTGCAACAGTGAATACACTCGAACATCTACATTTATGGAAAGTGTACACGACTGTACTATGTTCTTTGTGTTTTACTGTTGCAGTCCTCACATATGGGTTGATTCCCAAAGCCCAGAAGAAGACAAAGGGGGGAGGAAGGATCACAGATTAAGGGTTGGTAAGGAGGCCCTGCAAAACTGCAGAGGCAAAACAAGCCCTGGATTTAGAAAACAAAGGTAGATTGTAATGCTTTGTGAAAGTATGGACAGAAGACCAAGTAAGCTGCTTCTAGAATGTCCTTAGTGGGCACACCTCTCAAAAAAGGCTGCAGAGGTAGGGGCTGCTCTAGTAGAATGGGTCCTAATACCTTGAGGGGGAACCTTTCCACGATGCAGGTAACAAAAGTGAATACAATGAGCAATCCATTTGGAGATAGTTTGTTTTGAAACAGCTTTACCCTGAGCCCCAGGAGCAAAGCTAACCAATAACTGCTCAGACTTTCGAAAGTTTTTAGTCCTAAGTAAAATCTCAGCTGTCTATGCACATCAAGAGAGTGCAGAATCCTTTCCCCTTTATTTTGGGGATTGTTGAAAAATGTAGGCAGGTGAACAGACTGAATAAGGGTCCAACTGGAAACCACCTTAGGCATAAAGGAGGGACTGGTTCTCAGAGAAACCCGACCTGAGTGAAAAATAATGCAAGGTTCTACGGCCATTAAGGCTTGCAGCTCAGATACCCTTCTAGCTGAAGTAATAGCTAAAAGGAAAGCAGCCTTCCAGGATAGAAACTTCAAATCTGCAGAGGCAGCTGGTTCAAAGGGAAAGTTTTTCCAGGACAAAATTAAGATTCCAAGCAGGAGTAGGAGCTCTTCTGGGAGGTCTAAGATTACTAGCTCCCCTCAGGAACTGTTTCAGCTCAAAAGAACAATGAGCCAAAACTGAAGCGTGAATTTTGATTGAAGAAAAAGAAAGTCTACCATTAAGCAATCCTGCTAGGTAGTCAAGAATGAGTGAAAGAGAAGGATAAGAAGAGTCTTCTCCTTTAGCTAGCATCCAAGAGCAAAATTTCTTACATTTATCTGCATAGGATTTTCTTGTGCTAGGCCTCCTGGCCTCATGAAGAACTTCAACCAGCTGTTGGGAAAGATTTAAGGTACTAGCCAGGCAGTTAAATGCAGAGTATGAAGATAAGGATGAAGGAACTTTCCCCCTCCCTGAACCAAAAGATCTGGCACCAGGGGAAGATGCCAAGGCTGAGCCTGGGAAAGGCTGCGAAGGAGAGGATACCAATGCTGCCTGGGCCAATCTGGAGCTATCAGAATAGCCTTTGTTTTTTTTTTGTCCCTTATCTTTAGCAGCACTCTGGGAAGAAGAAGAGGCAGAGGAGGGAAGGCATAAACTGAGAGATGTGTTCATCGGAAGGACAACGCATCCACCCCTCCAAGCTTTGTTGTGAAACTCCCTGGTGCAGAAGGTTGGAAGGAGATGATTGGTGTGTGAGGAGAAAAGATCCACTTGTGGGGTGCCCCAATGATGAGTGATGCAATGGAAAATGTCCCTTTTCAGTTGCCACTCATGAGGATCCAGAACATGTCTGCTCTAATGATCCGCCAAGGAGTTTAGCCTCCCTGGAAGATAGAGGGCTATTAGATGTAAGGCCATGGATGCTGCTATGGACCATAGTCTTATGCTTTGTCTGAACAAGGGGTAAGAGTGAGTTCCCCCCTTGCTTGCTGATGTACCACATGACTGTGGTATTGTCTGTCCTGATTAGCAGTGTCCCAGGGTAGAGTAGGTCCTTGAAAGCCAGTAAGGCCTGCTGCACTGCCATCAATTCTTTTAAGTTTATGTGCAGATGAATCTGATGGGTGCTCCAAGTCCCCTGTATACCCCTGCCCTCCAGATGAGTCCCCCATGCAACATCTGAGGTGTCTGTGGTGAGAGTCTGGCTGGCAGGCGGTGGGCGGAAAGGCAGACCATTATTCTGAGAACAGGCTGTCACCCACTAGAGGAACTCCATTTGTACACAGGAAATCAGGGGAAGAATCAAGTCTAAGTCCTGTGTGTGTTGACACCAAAGATTCTTGAGGTACCACTGAAGTTTTCTCATATGCAGCCTTGCATATGGGATCATCAAAATACATGAAGCCATGAACCCCAGTGTTTGCAGGAATTGCCTTGAAGACAGCTGGGTCATGCTTGCCAAGTTCCTGAAGTAAGTGGAAAGATCTTGCTTCTGTTGAGGGAGGAATACCATCTGGGTGGCTGTATTCAGATTTGCTCCCAGAAAAAACAATCTCCCTTGAAGGAACCAACTTTGACTTCTTTTCATTGAGAGTGTAACCCAAAGAGGTGAGAATGTTCTTTACGAAATCCAAATCCTTTTCGAATTGTTCTGGGAAGTTTGCTTGAATAAGACAGTCGTCCAGGTAAGGATAAATCTGAATGTTTCTCTGCCTGCAAAAAGCAATGGCTGGAGCCAGGCACTTCATAAAAACTCTGGCAGCAGTAGATAAGCCAAAGGGCAATGCAGATAATTGAAGTGTTGCTCCCCAGCCCTGAAGCGAAGGAACTGCCTGCAACTTTCCCTTATTGGGATGTGCAGATATGCCTCCTTGAGATCCAAAGTGATCAGTCACGAATCCATGCCCAGCATTGGTAGTAATTGTTGAAGGGTGAGCATCTCGAATTTGGGAATCACCAGAAAAGTGTTTAGAATGGACAGATCCAGAATAGGGCGCCAGGTGTCCCCTTTCTTGGGAACCAGAAAAAGCCTTGAATAAAAACTTAGGCCTGCCTGATTTGTAGGGAAGTACAGTTGTGTACACTTACCATAAATGTAGATGTTAGAGTGTATTCACTGTTGCAGTCATTACATTTATATTATCTGCTTGCAGTAGCCCTCAGTTGGCCTCATTAAAGTCTTGTGTCCTACATCGGTTGCTGTCTCTTCCGTGACGTCAGGTTGTCAGGGGTATAAAACATGCAGCCGACATCATTACATCAGTTTTTCTTGCCCCAGATGTCAGATGCCCCCCTAATGGGAAGCAATTAAATCTATAAATATACAAGGGTATACCTCAAACAAAAAAGCAAATACACCAAAA
Organism: Protopterus annectens; assembly: GCF_019279795.1. Lineage (NCBI taxonomy): Eukaryota > Metazoa > Chordata > Ceratodontiformes > Protopteridae > Protopterus > Protopterus annectens. Next base: position 432,069,227 of record NC_056741.1, read on the forward strand.
AGCTTTTAAGCATTGGAAAGGAGAGAACAGGTATAGCCAAACGAAGTCAGACGGCTGGAGGGAGGGTAACCAGAACTGCAACAGTGAATACACTCGAACATCTACATTTATGGTAAGTGTACACAACTGTACTATGTTCTCACTGTTGCAGTCATTACATTTGGGTAGATTCCCAAAGCTAAGGATGGGAGGAGGAATTTAGATAGCATTAGGACCAGCTATAAGGCCCTGCAAAACTGCAGTGGCAAAGCCAGCTCTGGATTTAGAGAAAATTGGCAAATAGTAATTCTTGGTGAAAGTATGTACAGAACTCCAGGTAGCAGCTTCTAGGATGTCCACTGGTAGGTACGCCTCTGAGAAAGGCTGTTGAGGTAGATGCAACCCTGGTTGAGTGGGATCTGATCCCTTGTGGGATAGGTTTTCCATAGTGCTTTTTGCAGAAATGAATGCAATGGCCTATCCATTTGGAGATGGTTCGCTTTGAAATAGCCTTCCCTCTGTCCCTGTAGCAAATGCCACCAGCAGTTATTCAGATTTCCTTTGAGGTTTAGACCTGTCCAAGTAGAATCTAAGTTGTCTGTGCACATCTAAGGAGTGCAGTATCCATTCTCGTTTGTTATGTGGATTAGGAAAGAAGGTAGGTAAATGAATGGACTGATTAAAGGCCACACTGGATACCACCTTTGGCATGAAAGAGGGATTGGTCCTGAGGGACACCCTGTCCGCATGAAAGATGATAAAAGGCTCCACTGCCATAAGGGCCTGCAATTCAGATACCCTTCTTGCTGAAGTGATGGCTAAAAGGGAAGCGGTTTCCAAGAAATGAATTTTAAATCTGCAGTAGCAGCTGGCTCGAAAGGAGGAAGGGTGAGTTTCTCCAATACAAAGTTAAGGTCCCAGGCTGGAGTTGGAGCTCTCCTGGGTGGTATTAAATTTTTGGCCCCTCTGAGGAACTGCTCGAGCAGTGGAAGAGAGAAGAGGGGAGGTTCTGTCTTATAATGAGCTGAAATGGCTGAGGCATGAATTTTTAGAGGAAAAAGACAGGCCCTTGTGAAGCATCTCTGTTGGTATTGTAAAATCTGAAGTAAATTCGGCACTGCTGTGCTCATCCCTTGAGATTGGTTCCAGGCACAGAACCTTTTCCATTTTTCAGCATAAGATTTTCTAGTACTAGGCCTCCTTGCCTCTAAAATGACATCCATCACTGGTTTACTGAGGGATGGTAAAGGAGAGCTTAGTTAATTAGCCAGGCTACTAGGTTCAGTGTTAGAAGCTAAGGGTGCAGAATCTGGTTCTCCTGCTGAGACAGCAGTGTACGAGTCTGAGGCAAGAGGCAGGTGCCATGGGGCCAACAGTGACACACTGCGCAGGGGGGGGATACCAATGTTTGGCGTGGCCAGGCTAGACCAAACAAAATCATCCTTGGTTTGTCTTGTTTGACCTTTAGTAGTACTTTGGAGAGCAGAGGCAGAGGAGGAAAGGCATAAACTGATAGTTTTTTTCCAACTGAAGGACAGAGCATCCACTTTCCAAGCTTTTCTGTGGGGAGTTATTGCACTAAATGTTTCCAAACGATAGTTCTGAAGGGAGGCAAACAGGTCTATATCTGGGCTCCCCCCCCCATTTGCTTGTCAACATGGTTTCAGGATCCGCAGTAGGATTTTTGAAAAAGAACTTGTGAGAGTCAGAAACCCTGTAATATCTATCAGGTTTTCTGGAAGCAGGAGGTAGACAGGGGCCATGCTAGATTCCGAAAAGGCATCAACTATGTCCAGTACAGAAGGTATAGCTAAAGGCCTGTGCTGGGGCAGGAGTAGGAAATCCCTAAGCCTCTTTTTGGAATCAGAGAAATCCTGACTTTCCCAATGAAAAAGCTCCCTGAGTATGCAAGGTTTCACCAAAAGAGAAATCCTCTAGGGGGGAAGCAGAGGGAATAGAGTCCTCAGCATCAGAATCCTCATAGGTAGATCAGGGTAAATCCTGGTCATCAGAGGAAACAAATTTCAGAATCCTGGTCAGAAGTATCACAAGCAAACTCACTCCTAGGTTTCTTAGAGGGGGAAGGTTGGCTTCCCCTGATTAAAGTAATAAGGTCTTCAGTCATTCTTATGATTTGTTCTTTAAGCATAGAGGCCTGACCATGCAGTCTGGGCGTCAGTTTTCTAGGCATGGTTTGAGTTTTTGGCCTTGAAGAAGAAGATGGTGCCGGTTTAATATGCAAGTCAGTAGGCCTGAATACACCCTCAGAAGCCAGTGCCTGCACAGCAACTCCGGACCCATCCAAGGTAGAGAGACATCCGCAGGTTCCACAGTTGAAGCATCTCACAGCATACCGGACTCCGAATCGTTCTCAGCAGAGGCCTGCGAATCTGAAGTAGCGGGTAACAGGGGCTGCAAAAGTGTTTCACTGAGTACTGGCGAACTGGGTGGCCTGTCTCTGTCTTTAACTTTGAGTTTTTTCAGAATGTCGGTAGTCGGACAGCTTAACAAAGACATATCAGGATAATTGAACAGAGCACCAAAAAATTTAGAAACGCAAATATACCGATGACGGATAATTCGTGGTTTAAATAAGGCACAAAACCAACAGCGAGGTATGTCGTGGTCAGGGCCTAGGCAAGGAATACAGTACGAATGAAAATCTTCATGAGGTATTTGCTTTCCACAAGAAATACACTTATTTACTTTTACAGACATCGGTATAGAGCAAGAAAAGGTTTTCCCAACAAGGTACTTAGCTTTTAGTTGAAGACTTCGGTTCTCAAACTCAAACAAAAATTTCAGGAGTCGGCCGACCGGCACTTGCGAACTGCTTCTGCTTCGGGCACCGCACGGCAAGACAGACTGATGTAATGACGTTGGCTGCATGTTTTATACCCCTGACATCATGGAAGAAGAGACAGCAACCAACGTAGGACCCAAGACTTTGTTACTCAGGCAGACTGAGGGCTACTGTAAGCAGATAACCTAAATGTAATGACCGCAACAGTGAAACATGAAGAACATCTGGCTCTATGGCCTCCATAGTCAGTAGAGAAGAAATTTGAGTTTCAACCTCTGCCTTGAGAGTTTTGGGTATGTCTGGGTACCCTTGTAATAAAGGGAAGGTGTGAAAGTAAAACTTGTAACCTTGGTTTACTACACTGAGCACCCATTTGTCGTCTGTGATGGCAGACCATACCTCTGCGAACCTGGCTGAACCTGGCTAACCTTCCCCCCCAAAGGAAACCCAGGGTCCGCAGAGGTAGGCACAAGAAGGCTGGAGTCATTGAGAGTGCTCTCTGTGGGAAGCTGGCTTAGAACTCCCCGATTTAGCAGAAGAATGCCATTGTTTAGCCCTTTGAGGGGCATAAGCCTGCCCTCTGGAAGATCTGAAACCCCTAGGCCTATAGCGACCCTGCTTGCCAGGATCAGGGAAAGACCAATTCTTGGAAGGATAATGCCTACTAAACAAAGGAAGCGGAACTTGAAGGAAATTTTTTATAGCTTGCATAGATTTTGCCTTATCCTCCAACTTTTTCAGTACCTCCTCAGCCTTATTACCAAAAAGATTGTCCTTGTGCAAAGGAACATCCAGCAATTTAGACTTAACTAGTTCAGAAAGAGGCTGCTCCCTGAGCCAAGCATGCCTTCTAATTATGGAACCAGTGGCTGCTGCTCTGTAGGAAGCCTCCAAAGTGTCAAAACCACAATGAAGTGATTGCTTATTAACTAAAGTGGCAGAATTCAGTAAGTCTTGTAAATCTTTATTTTCTGTCATGGAAGGAATGTCTCCAAGTTTAGCCTTAATAGCCTCCAACGTATGGTGCTGATACTTAAGCATGTGATAAAGGCAATTCACGGATCTAATGACAAGAGTAGCAGAAGTATAGGCTTTTTTACCCCAGCTGTCCAAGGCCGTAGATTCCTTATCAAAAGGTACAGGGTTTCTAGCAATAGTAGCCTTAACACGCTTGGGGCCTTGAGAAATAATTTCTGGATCAGCAGCAGGGTTTCTACAAAGGAGCTGATGAGATTCAGGAAACCTGTAATATCTTTCCGGTTTTCTGGGGGTAGGAGGAACAGAATTAGGAGTTAAAGAATTTTCCATGAAACCATCATCCACAACTTCCAAAACTGGAGGTATAGCCAGAGGCTTATGCTGTGGCAAATCTAAAAATTCCCTGATTGTTTTCCTTAGACTGGAAAATCCTGACATTCCCATTTAAAATGCTCCCTAAGAGTATTTAAAGTATCCCCAAAGGAAAAATCTTCTGTAGGGGAGGCAGAAGGGATAGGGTCCTCAGCATCAGAATCCTCAAAGCCAGAACAAAGTTGAGAATTTCCTTATTCACCAGCAGACATACTGGGAATCTCAGAATCTGAGACAGACAAAGCATCAGGAGATAATTCCCTAGCCCTCTTTGAAGGGGGGGGGGATGACAGCCCCTAATCAGGGAAAGAAGACCACCAGCCATCTTTAACAACTGGGACTGAGGTACAAGAGGGGAGGCTGACGCCTGCTTGTGAGTAAGTTTGCGGCTGAAAGGTTTAATAGCAACCCGGAGGGACTCCGGAGGCCTAACAACTGCATAAGTCTGAGCTAAGGTAGTCGGTCTGATTCTGGTCTCATGTCGAAAAGAGGAGGTGTCAGAAGCCGGTGCCTGCAAAGCAGCTCTGGACCCATCTGAGGTGGCAGCAGGCGGAGGATCTGAAGACAAAATAGCAGCCTGCGGCATGGAGGACTCTGTAAAGGTCTCGGCAGAGGTTTGCGGCTGAAAATCTGCGGGCTGCAGGGGCTTGCAAAAGCACCTCCCTGACTGCCACTGTGCTAACGACCAATTTCACCAGTGCATTGTCAGTAGATTTAACCCTAGGCTGTCGCGGTCCTTGTCTTTGCGTTTCCTAGGAATATCCAAAGTTGGGAAACCAGAAGATGCCATACCGACAAACTTAGGCCAGACTCTGAAATGCTTATACAAAAATTTTAGCTCTACAGCATATGGTATGTGGTTAAAGGAAGCACAGAGATCGCAGTTAGGGATGTCGTGCTCAAGGCACAAACAAGTTATACAATAGGAATGGATATCACGGTGCGGAATCTGTTTTCCACAGGCAAGACAGTTATTAACTTTATCTGACATCTGTTAAAGCAAGAAAAGAGGATTCCCAATGGGGTACTTATCTGAAGGTGTCTTCAACTTGGTAGTCGGAAAGTGAAATGAAGGTAAATGGCCAATCGTAACTAGTGTGAATTGCATCTGCTTTGGGCTCCGCGGTAAGAAAGACTGAGGAAATGGTGTCAGCTGCCTCCATTTATACCTGACATACTGACATCAGTTTTACAACTGGAGGCAGCCGATGTCATATACCAAGGACTCTGGTATTCGGGCTGACTGAGGGCTACCGGGAACCGGATAACCCATATGTGAGGACTGCAACAGTGAAACATGAAGAACATCAAGTTAGAATGGTAATAAAAGTAGAAAGAGAAGAAAGGAGGATAAATGGAGGGAGGGAAACCAGGACTGCAACAGTGAATACACTCGAACATTTACATTTATGGTAAGTGTACACAACTGTACTATGTTATTCGTGTTTCACTGTTGCAGTCATCACATTTGGGTTGATTCCCAAAGTTGAGGAAAAGGGTGGAGGCAGTCAAGAAAACTAGGGTCTGGCTAGGATGCCCTAAGACTGCACAGGCAAACCCTGCCCTGGATTTGGAGAAGAGAGGCAGGTGGTAATGCTTGGTAAAAGTATGAACAGATGTCCAGGTGGCAGCCTCCAGGATGTCCCTGGTGGGGACTCTTCTGAGGAAAGCTGCAGAGGTTGAGGCTGCTCTGGTAGAATGTCTCCTGACCCCCGTGGGGGGGGGGGGGGGCTTTCCATGCTGTTTGTAGCAGAAATTGATGCAGTGTGCTATCCACTTGGAAATGGTTCTGAGATGGCTTTGCCTTCTGCCCCTGTAGCAAAGCTAACCAGCAATTGATCAGACTTTCTGAAGGATTTAGTCCTGTCTAGATAGAATCTGAGCTGTCTGTGCACATCTACAGAGTGAAGAATCCTTTCCCCCTTGTTCTGGGGATTAGGAAAAAAGGTGGGCAAATTAATGGATTGGTTGACAGCCATAATGGACACCACATTGGGCATGAACGATGGGTTAGTTCTGAGGGATACCCTGTTTGCATGGAAGATGAGTGCTGGCAGCTCAGAAACTCTTCTGGCTGAAGTGATGGCCAGAAGGAATGCTGTCTTCCAGGAGAGAAATTTTAGCTCTGCAGAAGCAGCTGGTTCGAAAGGGGGAATGGTTAGCTTTTCCAATGCAAAGTTAAGGTCCCAAGCTGGTGTTGGTAACCTTCTGGGTGGCCTAAAGTTGCTAGCCCCTCTTAGGAACTGTTTGATCAAAGGGTGTGAGAAAAGGGACTGGTCAGTGAGAAAATGAGCAGAAATAGCAGAGACATGAACTTTATAGAGGAGAAAGAGGCCACTGTGTAGTAGGACAGCTAAGTAATCCAGGATGAGAGGGAGGAAGGGTTGTGCCGTATTCACTCCCTTAGCCTGGATCCAGGTTTAGAACCTTTTCCATTTATCAGCATAAGACTTTCTGGTGCTAGGACATCCGGCCTCACAGATAACATCCAGAACTTGGTTACTGAGGTTGGCAGATTGGTTTGGGGTTAGGGAATAAGCCAAGCTGCCAAATTGAGTGTCTGCAACTGGGGATGCATAAATTCCCCTTACCTCTGGGTCAGGAGGTTTGGGATCTGTGGAAGATGCCATGGAGGTAGTGGGGACAGGCTGTACAGCAAGTGGTACCAGTGCTGCTGGGGCTAGTCTGGAGCTGTAAGAATGGTCCTTGGTTTTCCCTCCCCTATTTTGAGCAGTACCCTGGGTATGACAGGTAGGGGAGGAAAGGCATAGATCGATAGATTGACACAGGTCAAGGACAGGGCATCCACTTTCCAAGCCATGCAGTGATGCTCACTGGTACAGAATTTCCTGAGCTGATGGTTGGTGTGGGAGGCAAAGAGGTCGACCTTTGGGGTTCCCCATTTCTGAGTTATTAGGGTGAAGGTACTTCTGTCGAGTTGCCACTGGTGTGCGTCCAGAAGATTTCTGCTTAATTGGTCTGCAAGAGAGCTGAGGGAGCCTGGTAGGAATTGTGCTAACAAGTGCAGTTGTATGGCAGAGGCTGTGTGCCAAAGGGTCATGGCCACCCTGCATAGAGGGTAGGAGAGAGTCCCTCCCTGTTTGTTGATGTACCATACCACAGTGGTGTTGTCTGTTTTGGTCAGGAGAGCCCCTGGAGCGAGAAAGGGCTTGAAAGCTATCAAGATGTGCTGCACAGCCATCATCTACTTTTGAATGATGTGCAGAGGGATTTGCTGTGGGCTCTATTGGCCCTGTATGCACCTGATGCCCAGGTGAGCACACCAAGTGTAGTCTGATGCATCTGTGGTGAGGGTCTGGGTGGTGGGGGGGGGCATTCCCTTGCTGTGGGAGCATTTTGAATTTTGGGATCACCAGGAAGGTGTTTAGAATAGATAGATTGAGGATGGGGTGCCAGGTGCCCTCTTCTGGGCACCAGAAAAAGTTTGGAATAAAAACTTTGGCCTATCCGTTCTGCAGGAACATGCTCTACTGCCCTCAGAGAGCAGGGAAAGAATTTGCTTTTGAGCCTCTGCCTACTGATTTGGTGGTAAATCTGGGTACCTTTTTGGGGTTGGAAGGGTGTGGAAGGAAAACTTGTATCCCTGAGACACAAGGTGCAGAACCCAGTCGTCCTTGGCAATGGTGGCCCAGGTGCTTGAGTGAAAGGAGAGTTTTCCTCCCAGGGGTATGTGATGGTGGGCAGAGGGAAGGGGGTGAAAGAGGTGAGTCATGGTGTGCTCTTACCATAAGGGGGTGGCTTACAGCTCCCTGGTTTTGAAGTGGAGGTAGTCCACTGCTTAGATCTCTGCATTCCCTGGGGCTGCTGTCTGGGGGGTCTGCTTCCAAGGGGCCTAGGCTAGACCGGTTTTACTGGGAGCAGGAAAGGACCAGTGTTTTGAAGGACAATAACTGCTGAACCTGCAAGAAATCCTTAACTGTTTGCATAGATTTTGCTTTTTCTTCCATCCTTAAGACCTCTTCTGCCTTAGTGCCAAATAAGTTATCTTTGTGCAAGGGGGCATCCAACAATTTAGATTTGACATGGTCTGGCAGGGGTTGTTCCTTAAGCCATGCATGCCATCTAATGACAGATCCAGTGATTGCTGCCCTGCAAGAAGCTTCTAGGGTATCAAAACCACAGTGCAGGGTGTGTTAAGTTACTTGACTTGCAGAATGCATTAACTCTTGTAAATCTTTGGATTCTGCCCAAGCAGGAAAGGAAGACATTTTTTGTTTAAGGAGTTCCAAGGAATATTGCTGAAATTTCAGCACATGGAAATGACAATTTAGTGCCCTGATAGCAAGAGTAGCTGATGTTATACTTTTTACCCAATTTGTCCAATGCTCGGGAATCCCTGTCTGCCTGAGGAGGTGGGATTCTTAGCAGAGGTTGCTTTAATCCCTTTTGGCCCTTGAGAAATGACCTCAGGGTCAGCTGTGGAATTTTTAAAAAGATATTTATGCGAGTCAGGGACTCTACAGTACCTGTCTGGTTTTCTGGGAGCAAGAGGAAGGGCATCAGGAGTCGAGCTGGATTAGAGGAAAACATCCTCCACAACATCCAGGACTGGGGAGATGGCCAAGTGTCTGTGTTGTGGAAGATCTAGGAATTCCCAGAGTCCCTTTTTAGACTGAGGGTAGTACTGACTCTCCCACTGGAAATGCTCCCTTAAAGTATGCAGGATTTCCCCAAAGGAAAAATCCTCTGGGGGTAAGGATGAAGGAATGGAATCCTCTGCATCAGCATCCTCAAGTGGAGAGAGTTTGCATGTCTTCATATTCAGATGCATCAGATTCATCTGACTCTTGTTCAGAGAAAACTACAGGGGACAGTTCTCTCTTCCTTTTGGAGGGGGAAGCTTGGCTTCCCCTGATCACCATGATAAAGTCTTCCACAATTTTAAGACTGAGGCAAGGTAGCAGGTGCCTGAGTGGGTCGTCGGTTTCTTGGGTATGGTTCATACCATGGGCCTAAGAAACTCGGTAGTTTTAGAAAGGAGGTATTCGCGAAAGAATACATCGGTTTGTGTCGAGATTAGGTAGTGCAAAGGACTTCCTCGGAAGTCGGTGCCTGCTCAGCGGCTTTGGATCCATCCAAGGTAGAGACGACTGCAGGATCCTTAAGTCAAAGAAGAGTTTTGCGGCATACTGGACTCCGAAAGGGTCTCGGTAGCAACCTGCGAATCAAAAGAAGTAGGCATGAAGGGCTGCGAAAGCACCTCACTGAGTACTGGAGAACTGATGACTAGCTTAACAGAAGCATCATCGGCAGGTTTGGACCTGTGCAGTCTGTCTCTGTCTTTATCTTTACATTTTTTCAGAAGATCTGCTGTCAGATGGCTTACTGAAGCTATAACTGAATTTGAGGATTGTGAGAGAAAATATCTGGCTACAATAAGGGCCCAACGACAGATAGTTCTGGCATTGAACAAAGCACAGAAGCGACAACGAGGGACTCGTGGTCTGGGCCTAAAGAAGTGATGCTGTAAGAGTGGAAGTCTCAATGTGGTATTTGCTTTCCACAGGTGAGACAATTACTAACTTTTTCTGACATTGGTTAGTGCAAGAAAAAAGGATCCCCAATGGGGCACTTAACTTTAGAAGACTTCAACTTCAATTCGGTAAACAAACTCAGGTAGCGGCCAACCGGCACTCGTGTAAACTGCTTCTGCTTCGGGCTCCATGGCAAGAAAGATTGGTGTAATGGTGTCGGCTTGGCTACCTTACTTTATACTACTGACGACCTGACGTCAGTCCACAAGCGACACCAACCGACACAGAAATACTGTCTCTGGTATTCAGATCAGCAGAGGGCTACCCTGGCAGGGATAACCAAAATGTAATGACTGCAACAGTGAAACACGAAGATCATCAACTGCATCCGCCATTGAACTCAGAGCCCTTAGAACCAACTTTTCTGGAAGATGCGGGAGATCTAATAAATCCTGATGTGTTATCGCAGAAAAAAATGAGATGCATCAGTAAGGAGGCCAGTTGCGTCACTGAATTCAGTTGCATTCCTATGAACTCTTGGTTCTGAACAGCTGCCAAGTTCGATTTTGCTAGGTTTATTGTAGTGCCTAAGTGGTTGAAGATTCTCACCAGGTAGTCCCTTAACTGTATCAGAAAGATGCCTTGTCCGTGCAGTAAGGAGTCTATCATCTAGATATCGAAACACGTGGAATCCCTTTAGCCTCAGGTGAGCAGCTACAACTGCCAAACATTTGGTAAACACCAGGGGGACTGTGGTGAGTCTTAAGGGCAGAGCTCTGAAATGGTAATTATTGGCTTCCAGCCGAAAGCGCAAATGACTTCTGGAGCGCCTGTCAATCTTGATATATCGAGTTAATCACTGGTAAACCATCCACTAAATGTCCCATCCCTCCAGAATCTACTCCAACCCTAATGCACCACCAGACCACTAAGATCCAGCAACAAAAATCACTTGCAGATCACTAAAGCCAGTAACTCTGCTGGTGAAGCACTCTTGCACCATAGCCAAATTATGGAACTCCCTCCCACCTACAATTAACTCTGTACCATCATGCACCCCACTTCAAAACTTTACTAAAAGCACACCTAAAAACATGCTGGCTATGCCCTTGCAACTCCCACTCTAATAAAACCCACCCCATCCAAACACTACCTTTCTTTCCACTCCACTAACTACCTTGATTATAGCAAGCTCAGATGCTCATAAGCCTAGTACTTGTTATACAGCAGAAACTTCTTATTGTAACATTTGTTAATGTCTGTTATGTACTTCACAGATAAAGATTCTAGTTGTCTACTGATGTACTATGTTCTTCATCTGTATAAATGTTGTAATTGCTATGTAAATTGTTAATCGCTATGTAATACAATGCAACTACTGTCTATTTTAACTGTGGAGCTTTTCTCTCTGGGCCTCCGCTGAAAATGGACCTACGTCAAGTCGGACACTCTCGGTCAACAAATATAAATAAATAATAAATAAATAAATATGATAATATGCATCCTAACGATCCAGGCAGCACATCCAATCGTCCTTGCGTAAAAGTGACAGAGTGGACTGAACCTTAACCATTCAGAACTTTGACTTCTTGATGAAATGATTCAAGTTGATGCAATCCAGAACAAGTCTCAGGTCCCCGTTTTTTTGACACTAAAAAGAAGCAAGAATAAGTTCTGAATTCTCTCTGTTTGTTCGATGGAACGCTGGGAGTTTCCTCCTTGGACCTGGCAGAGATAGGAAAAGGGAATGAGCCTCTGGACATTATGTTTAGAGATCAGGTATTGTTTGTTATACTTGTCCAGACATCCAGGTGCAGGAATAGATGGCCCTCAACTGCCTCCAGATATGGATAGTCGGGTAGCGTTTCAGGAGTGCTGAAAGAGCCTATCAGGGAAAGGTTCCCTGGAGCCCTGATTCTGTACCCCCCCCCACACACCTTTGTGGCAGTGCCTGCCATTGAACCTCCCCCACCACTGGATGAAGTATCCCCACGTGTGTCCGGAAAAGAGCCTTGCGATTTCCTGAACCAAGTTATCTTCCTCCCTCGTTGGTTCCTGCGGAAGGGTAGAAAACTTGATCCCCACAGCAGACTCACTGCAGGTTAATGCGTCTTTCACAGAAGGTCCAAACAAGGAAGACCCATCAAATGGGGCATTAATGAATGACACCCTGAAGGGTTCTGCAAAGTCACAAAACAGCATCCACGCATGCTGATGGCTACCATCTATACCGGCCACTCGGGGTGCCTTTTGCAGTATGTGAAATCAACCTCATCAAGGAACTCATGAGGAAAGAAAGAGTAGCCAGTTGGGGAGAGACCTTTTTCAAATCCTCCTCTGACATCTCGGCAAAAGACCTGGATAATTCTTTATCCAAGTCTCTCTGCAAACAGGTCAAATGTGCCAAGAAGTTCAACAATCTCAGTGTGAAAGTACCTAAGGTGTAAACATGCTTTCCATGTCTGTCTAATGCTCTAGACTCCTTGTTAGGTGAATGGACAGTGGAGTTTTGTTATGCTAGCTCCTTCTTAGCGGCTGCCACAACAGGGACACCAATTCCTCAGGAGGAGGAGGTTGGGCACACCATCACCTTTCTGCCAAAGTTCTAGAATGTCTCCAAAGCAAATGTCCTCAGGTGGTGATCAGGGAGATCCTTCTCCGTCATCGAAGTTGGTGTCCTCTGTGAGGGACTCCATAGGGGAGTCCATGTGCCTCCTTTTACACTTTTTCTTTTGAGGGACCTCCTCCGTGGGGTGTTCCGGGGAGGTATCAGAAGATGGGGGGACTCCATGAGGGAAGTAGTCTGCAGGCTACTCGGGACCGGTTGACCAAGGACAGGAACGATGAGCTCAGGGCTCAGATCCAATGAAGGATGGAGCAGGCCCTGGATGCGAGAAGAAAACTCTCAACCTACAGTAAGCCCTTTCTGCAACCTGGAAGGCTGACAGACCTGGGGAGGCACCTTCCCTCAGAACAGAACACTGCTGGTCAGGGAAACAGAGTTGGGGAAGGAAGCTTCCTTGGATCCACCATTGACTCTCTCGGGTACCCAGCATCCTAAGATTCTGAAACCAGGGGTCGGATTGGACAAGGAGTCTGTATGGAAGGAGGAGAAGCACTCAAAGAACTGAGACGGGAAGGTGCTAGCAAGAATTTCATATGGATCTGCTCTCTGAGGAACTTCCACATCATTCTGTCCATATCGGCCTTGGTGAAGCTTTGAAAAGACCTGGTAGAAGCAGAGGATGCACGTCTCGACTTGGAAGGGGTTGGAAGGAAGGGAAGAGCTGGGAATATCGCTTCCATCTGGAAGGCCAATGTCAGGCTCCTAAAGTACAGTTGTGTACACTTACCATAAATGTAGATGTTCGAGTGTATTCACTGTTGCACTCATCACATTTGGGTTATCTGCCTGCAGGTAGCCCTCAGCCGGTCTGAATACCACAGTCTTCAGATTTCTGTGTCGGATGCTGTTGCTTCTTCCTTGACGTCGGGTCATCAGGGGTGTAAAACATGCAGCCAATGCCATTACATCAGTTTTTCTTGCCCCAGATGTCAGGTGCCCCGACAATAGGAAGCAATTATATGGTATGGTACACCCCCAGCAAAAAGCAAATGCACATGATGATAACATATGCCAAACAAGAAGGAAAGGTAGAGCCAAGAAAAGTCAGGGGGCTGGAGGGAGGGTAACCAGGACTGCAACAGTGAATACACTCTAACATCTACATTTATGGTAAGTGTACACAACTGTACTATGGCCTTCGTGTTTCACTGCTGCAGTCATCACATTTGGGTTGATTCCCAAAGCTAAGGAAGGGGAGGAGGAAATTAAAGAGCATTAGGGCCAGCTATTAATCCCTGCAAGGCTGCAGTGGCAAATCCAGCTCTGGATTTAGAAAAGATAGGCAAGTGGTAATGCTTGGTGAAGGTATGTACAGAGCTCCAGGTAGCAGCTTCTAGGATGTCCCTGGTAGGGACCCCTCTCAGAAATGCTGCAGAGGTAGATGCAGCCCAGGTGGAATGTGATCTTATCCCCTGTGGGGTTGGTTTTCCATGGTGCCTGTAGCAGAAATGAATGCAATGGGCTATCCATTTGGAAATGGTTAGCTTTGAAATAGCCTTCCCCTCTGGTCCTTGGGAAATGGTCTCTGGATCCGCAGAAGGATTCTTGAAGAGGAACCTGTAAGAGTCAGATACTCTGCAGTACCTGTCAAGTTTTTTGGGAGCTGGAGGTAAAGTGTCTGGGGTAAGGCTAGATTCCAAGAAAGCATCATCTACATTGTCCAGAACAGGAGGGAGAACTAAAGGCCTGTGTTGAGGTAGTAGTAAGAATTCCCCAAGTCTCTTTTTGGACTCAGAGTAATTCTGGCTTTCCCAGCGGAAATGCTCCCTAAGAGTGTGTAAGGTTTCACCAAAAGAAAAATCCTTTGGAGGGGAAGCAGAGGGAATGGAATCTTCTGCATCAGAATCCTCATAAGTAGATAAGGGCAAATCCTGGTAATCAGAAGGAGCAGAAATATCAGACTCTTGATCAGAAGAATCAGAAGGAAAATCAATTGTAGGTCTCTTTAGAGGGGGCAGGCTGGCTTCCCCTAATTAAGGTAATAAGGTCTTTAGCCATTCTAAGCATTTGCTTTTTTAGGCATATGGGCCTAAGCCTGTGGTTTGGTAGTCGGTTTTCTAGGCGTAGTGTGAGTTTTTGGCCTGGATGAAAATGATGGCGTTGGTTTAATATGAATGTCTGTAGGCCTGAATACACCCTCAGAAGTCGGTGCCTGCACAGCTGCTCCAGACCCATCCAAGATAGAGACATCCGCAGGTTCCATAGTCAAAGAAGCATCTCGCAGCATACCGGACTCCGAATGGGTCTCAGTAGAGGCCTACGAATCAGAAGTAGCGGGTATCAGGGGCTGTGAAAGCACCTTACTGAATACCGGCAGACTGGCGACTAGTTTAACGGAAGCATTGTCGGCAGTTTTAGACCTATGCGGTCTGTCTCTCTCATTATCCTTAATTTTTTTCAGAATATCGATAGTCGGATGGCTTGACGAAGCCATTTCAGAGTACACAGAATGAGTACAAAAGTAATTAGCTGCAAAAATAGCCTGATGACGAATAGTTTGGGCATTGAACAAGGCACAAAACTGATGAGGGATGTTGTGATCTGGGCCTAAACAAGGGATGCAGTAAGAATGAAAATTTCTATGAGGTATTTGCTTTCCACAGGTAAGACAATTGTTAACTTTTACTGACATCGGTTAGAGCAAGAAAAAGGATCCCTAATGGGATACTTAGCTTTTTTGAAGACTTTGGGTCTGAAACTCGAAAACGAAAATTTCAGGAGTTGGCCAACTGGCACTTGCGAGCCTGCTTCTGCTTTGGGCACCACATGGCAAGAAAGACTGATGTAATGGTGTCGGCATGTTTTATACCCCCCCGACAACCAGACATCAAGGAAGAAGGGACAGCATCCGACGCAGAAATCCAAAGAGACTGATATTTAGCCCGGCTGAGGGCTACCTGCAGGCAGATAACCCAAATGTGATGACTGCAACAGTGAAACATGAACATCCACCGGATCCTGAAGCCCTGGGTTCTGAGGAAGAGGTGCCAAGAACAGGGGATCCTGATATCACAACAGGATCCATATTCTTAGAGGTGCTCAGAGCTGAGGAAGACTGATCCCACAGATCTTCTGATCTGACACTTTCCTTGAAACCTTAGGAGCCGCAGTTGATTGATCAAAAGAAATCTTTTGACCCAACGATTTACTGGAGGTGCTCGGATCCGATGTTGATCAGAGCCCTTAGACTTTTTCCTACCAAATTCTGACTCCCCAGAGTTGTTGAAGAATAGACCACTGAACAGCTAGAGTCCATTGAAGAACACACATAGCAATGTGGTAAAGGTAGTAGTACTATTGCTGCTGCCACAGACCCCAGTGCTTGGAGAATGAAACTGACTGTAGGAGACATATGTAATAGAATCTGATGAACCTGAGATGTGAGTGTGTCTATGCAATGAATTGGTAAGGATGTAATTTGCGTTATGTTTAGATGTGCACCAATGAACTCCAGGCTCTGTACTGGTGTCAGATTTGACTTTGCGTAATTGATGGTTATTCCCAGTGAATGACAAATCTGGAGCAAATAGTCCCTGGATTGTCGAAGGAGATGCATAGATGAGGTGGCGAGGAGCCAGTCGTCTAGATATAGAAACACTTGGAATCCTTTTAGTCTTAAGTGAGCTGCCACTACTACCACACATTTGAACACCCTGGGGGCCAAAGTGAGTCCAAACGGCATGGCTCTGAATTAGTAATGACTGGCTCCCAACTGAAAGCATGAATATCTTTGGGAGCACCTGTTTACTTTGATATGATAGTATACATCCTGAAGATTTATGGAACACATTCACTCGTCCTTGTGAATAAAGAGCACTGGACTATGACAATGAGCATTCCAAACTCTGACTTTTTCACATACTGATTCAGTTTGCTGAGATCCAATATTAGTTTCAAGTCCCCTGTCTTCTTGGGCACTAAATATAAGTATGTTCCAAATCCTATTTGGTCTGGTGGTACCTCTTGGATGACTCTTGTCTAGAAGCTTTTGAATTTCCTCAGCTGCTGTCTTCCTCTGACTGGGTGGAACATCGGGAAGCATTTTTCTTTTGCACATAGGGGTTTGGATAAACAGCTGAAGTAACTTCTGGATAATATTTTTAGTACCCATTAATCTTTTGTTATAGTAGGCCAGCATTTGCGTGCAAGGACAATCATCCCCAGACTGCTTCCAGAGGTGGACAGTTGGAGAGCACTTCAGGAGCGCTGGCAGTCTATCCAGGAAAAAAAATCACTGAAACACTAACTTTGCAGGCCTCCTCTGTCTCTATGGCAACATCTGCCATTAGAACTGCCTCCTCTACCTCTGAAGGAGTTGTCTCCGCATGGATCTTGGCAAGGCTCCTGAGACTTGCAAAAACATTTTTTTACCTCCACTCTGATTTCTACAGAATGTTCATTGAGGAGTAGAAAACTTTATTCCCATGGCAGATATATTTTCCTTCTTGTTCGCTGCAGATAAACGTTTCTTTCACATATGGACCAAACAAAGATGTTCCATCAAAGAAAGCACTGATGAAAGACATCTTGAAAGGCTCCGCAAATTCCCACAGTCACATCTAGACAGGATCTCCTTATGGCAATGCCTGAACTGACAGTCTATAAGATGCCTTCAGCTGTGTGAGAGAGCACATGTTGGAAATTAACAAAACAGTGGCTGGCTGAGGTGATGATCATTTGAAATCTTTTGAAGACAGACACAGACAGAAGAACTTGACAACTCTTTGGTCAAATCTCTCTGCAGTTTTGTAAAATGTGCCAAGCAGTTAAGACACCTCAAGGCGAATGTCAGTGAGGCAAAGACTTGCTTTCCGAATCTGTCCAGCACCCTAGACTCTCTTTTTGGTGGTTGGACAGACAAGCTCTGTTCTGCTAGCTATTTCTTAGTGGCCACCATCACCACTACAGATTCCACTGGGACTCCTTTGCTCCAGTGGGGTTTATCTTTAGGGGGAGCCAGTAATTTGTCAGAGTCTTTTTACAGGCTTAACAGAATCTGGCTCCTTTCATGCCCGAGGTGGGGGTGTCACCCAAGACAGATGGGCCAGAACCAAAAGCTTCCAAAAATACTGACTCCTCTGGAGAAGGACTATCAGACAACCAACCACCTTTCTGCCTATGGATCTCTAATACATCTCCAAATGAGAGGGGGCTCTTCTTCCTCAAAATCAGCATTCTCAGTGAGAGATACAAACGGGGAATCTGTGCCCCCCCTCCTGGACATCCTCTTCTGATGGATCTCCTCTGGGTGATGTTCAGGGGAGGTATCTGAAGAGAGAGGCAGTTTCTCTATGGGGACAGACTAGAAGCTACCTGGAATGGATTGTCCCTGTGGAATAGGCCTGATAGACTCCAAGCTCGGAATCAAGGAGGGAATATGGAATGGAGCTGAGAGATGACTGACCGGATCTCTAGAAAGAGAAAAAGCCCTTTCCACAACCTTGGAGGCAGACAGACTCGGAGAAGCTGTGGCCACCCAGACTAGAGCAGAGACTTCCAGTAGAGGTAGATAATTCTTACTGGATTTGTGCCTGGAGGAGGGAACCGGACTGAATCTGTCCAGTGGCAAGGCTTAGAGGGGCAGGGATGGATATAACATCAGAGTAGATCCCAGCCAAGGATTCAATTCAGAAGCTACAGCTCCAAGACCCATTCTGATCCAAAGGAATAGGAGCGGAAGTAGTCGGAGATCCTGTCGAAGTTGAAGTAATAGTTTTCCCTTCTGACTCTGGACCTCTTAGACCTGTCAAATCCTGGGACTCCGAAAAGTACAGTTTTGTACCTACCATAAATGTAGATGTTCGAGTGCTCATACAGCTGCAGTCATTACAGATGGGTTATCCTGCCGTCAGACGGGTCCTCGGTCGGCCGAATCCCAAAGTCTAGGCCCGGTGTCGGTTGTCGTCGCTTCTTCCCTGACATCAGTGCGGCAGGGGTATAAAAGAGGCAGCAGATGCCATTTTCTTCAGTTTTTCTTGCCCCAGATGTCAGGTGCCCCCAGAAGGAAGGCAAAACATAATGGTATGCAAACATGCAATATAGATAAATCAAAAAACAGTAGTTGCAAGCAAATACACCATAAAAGAATACCCCAAATAGGTTGTATGATAAAGGTGTTTGTCATAAGGCCTGTCCTAAGAGGGGATGGAGGGGGGGTAACCTGGACTGCAGCTGTATGAGCACTCGAACATCTACATTTATGGTAGGTGCAAAACTGTACTATGTTCATCGTGCCTACAGCTGCAGTCATTACAGATGGGAAGAATCCCAAAGCTAAGTAAGGGTGGTAGGCACTAAGTGGAACTAGGAGGAGTGAGGATGCCCTGCAAGACTGCTGTGGCAAAGCCCGCTCCAGATTTAGAGTATAGTGGAAGGTGGTAGTGCTTGAATTAGCTGCTTCCAAAATGTCCTTGGTAGGGACCCCCCTGAGGAAAACTGCAGAGGTAGCTGTGGCCCTGGTGGAGTGGAATCTGATGTATGCAGGCACAGTTTTTCCATGAAATGAGTAACAGAAGCGTATGCAGTGGGCTATCCATTTTGAAATTGTCTGTTTGGAAATAGCCTTTCCTTGAGCACCTGTAGCATAGGACACAAAGAGTTGCTCAGATTTCCTGAATGGCTTTGTTCTGTCCAAACAATAACGAAGTTGTCTGTGAATGTCCAAGGAATGTAGTAGTCTCTCCCCTTTGTTCTGTGGATTTGGATAAAAGGTAGGTAAAGTGGATAGTCTGATTCAAAGCTACACTGGATACTACCTTTGGCATAATGGTAGGGTTGGTTGTAAGGAAACTCTGTCCTGATGGAAAATGATGAAAGGTTGCACAGCCATGAGGGCCTGTAGCTCCGAAACCCTGCATGCTGAGGTGATAGCCAGAAGGAAGGCTGTTTTCCATGACAAGTATTGTAGCTCTGTTGAAGAAGCTGGCTCAAAGTGGGGAAGGGTCAGCTTTTCCAATACGAAGTTGAGGTCCCAAGCTGGAACTGGTGGTTTCCTTGGGGGTTTTATATTTTTTGTCTCTCTGAGGAACTGCCTTAAGAGAGGATGTGAGAATAAAGGAGGGTCTGTGTTTTATCGTGCAGAAATGGCTGAAGCGTGGATCTTGATGGAGGAGAAGGAAAGTCCACTGTTCAACATCTCAGTTAGGTACTGTAAAATTTAAGGTATATTTATTACCCAAGGATTCTGGCCCTTTTCTTGATTCCAGGAACAAAATCGTTTCCATTTGGCGGAGTAGGCTTTTCTAGTAGGTCTTCTGGCCTCCAAGATGACATCCTGCACCTCCTTGGAGAGGAGAGTCTGTTGGGAAATTAAGGAATTCTCCATGCAGCCAGATTTAGGGTTTTGAGCTGGCTGTGAAGGGTTTTGTAGTTGTGCTGGGACAACAGAAGAGGAACTAGAGGTAGGATCCATGGTGGTGAGTGTGTCAGGCTCTTTAGGGGAGGATACCAGTGCTGTCGTGGCCAGTCTGGAGCAATGAGAATCATTTGTGGACTCTCTGCTCTGGCTTTTAATAGAACTTTGGTCAGTAGAGGAAGAGGCGGGAAGGCATAGACTGTCAATGTTGTCCAATTGAAAGAGAGTGCGTCCACTTTCCAGGCCTGTGGATGATAGGTCTTTGAACAAAATTTTTTCAACTGGTAATTTCTGTGGGTAGCAAATAGATATATTTCTGGCTGTCCCCATGCCTGAGTTATCTTTGTGAAAACTTGAGGATGCAACTTCCATTCATGTGGATCGGTCATATTTCTGCTTAGGTTGTCCGCCAGTGTGTTTTCCTTCCCTGGCAGGAATTGTGCCTGTATTTGAATTTGGAATTCCAGTGCTGTGTTCCATAGGGTCATGGCTTGCCTGCACAGGGGGTATGAATGAATTCCCCCGTTTGTTTATGTACCACGACTGTGGTGTTGTCTGTCCTTATCAATAACTGGCCTGGATGCAGTAGGTCTTTGAAGGTCATAAGAGCATTTTGCACGGCTGGCATCTCCTTTTGGTTGATGTGTAGGTGCTTCTCTTTTTGGGACCATTTTCCCTTAGTGCACTGATCTGCCATGTGTGCTCCCCAGGAGTAGTCTGAGGCATCTGTTGTGATGATCTGAGTTGCTTGAGGTACACAGAAAGGGAGACCTGTGTTTCTTTGGCATGCTTGAGCCCACCAGAAAAATTCCTTTTGAAGGCATGGAATGAGTGGTATAATTGTTTCCAAGCTGTGGCTGTGTTGAGACCATAAGTTTTTTAGGTACCACTGAAGTTTCTTCATATGCAGCTTTGCACATGGGATTAGTAGGATGCAAGATGCCATGAATCCCAGAGCCTGCAGGACTTTCCTTGCAGTTAGCCTGGTGAAAGTTGCCATTTTGCTGAAGTATTGAGACTGTTGCCCTTGTTTGTCTGGCGTGAGGTAGGTCATCTGGGTGGTTGTATTCAAGCTGGCACCCAGGAAAATTATCTGTTGAGAAGGTATTAGTTTTGATTTCTTTTTGTTCACTGTGTATCCCAGGAAGTTTAACAGTTTTATTACAAACGCCAGATGCTGCAATAGAATGTCCTTGCTGTCCGCTTGGATCAGGCAGTCATCCAGATATGGGTAGATTTGTATTCCTTGTAGTCTGCAGAAGGCAATTACTGATGCCAGGCATTTCGTAAACACTCTGGGCGCAGTAGATAAGCCAAAGGGCAATGCAGAGAATTGGTAATGGGTTGAACCTGCAAGAAATCTGAGGTATCTTCTGCAATCTTGTCTGATAGGGACATGCAGGTATGCCTCCTTGAGGTCCAATGTTACCAGCCAAGACTCCTTGCCCAGCATTGGAAGAAGCTGCTGTAATGTGAGCATCTTGAATTTTGGCACCTGTAGATATGTGTTTAGGATGGATAGGTCTAAGATAGGTCTCCAATCTTTGTCTTTCCTTGGTACCAGGAATAGTCTGGAATAAAAACCTTGACCTTGTTCTTTTGCAGGTACCTCTTGAATCGCTTTCATATCCATGAGAGCGGAAATTTGTCTTTGTGCCTCTGCCCTTTGATTTTGTGGCAGGTTTGGCATGCCTCTCATTTTTGGAAGGGTGTGAAAGTGGAACCTGTAGCCTCTGTCTACAATGTCCAGAATCCATTTGTCTTTTGTAACAATATGCCAATTTTTTGAAAATAATGCCAGTTTTCCACTCAAAGGTGCTGCCATTAAAGCTTTGCTTGGCAGGTATAGGGGGAAGTCATTGTGTCTGTTTTCTAAATGACTGTGATCTAGCTTCTCCACCTCTTGCGGTTGGTGCTTGCCACTGTCTTGCTCTGTAAGATCCTTGAGGTTGCCCTCTACCCCTTGGGCGTCTGTATCTGCCTCTTTGAGGTCTGTCCGTGGCTGGAAAAGACCAGTTTTTTGAAGGCCAGTTTCTGCTGAAGCGTGGAGGTTGTACTTGCAGGAAATCTTTCACTGTTTGCATTGATTTCGCTTTTTCCTCCATTTTCTTTAGTACCGCCTCAGCTTTAACACCAAACAATACATCTTTTTGAAGTGGTGCATCTAATAATTTTGCTTTGACATGATCTGGCAAGGTTGGCTCTTTGAGCCAAGCATGTCCACGTATAACAGACCCCGTAACAGCAGCTCTACATGAGGCCTCTAAAGCATCAAAACCACACTGCAAGGTATGTTTACCCACTTGCTCTGCACCATGCAACAAATCCTGCAACTCTTTCAAATCTGGTTGTTCTGTTTGTGTCATTTTGCTTTTCAACTGAGATAACAAAAACTGTTGGTACTTTAACATATGGAATTGACAGTTTAATGCCCTCATGGTTAAAGTGGCAGAGGTATACACCTTTTTCCCCCACCTTTCTAATGCTCTGGAATCTCTCTCTGAAGGTAAAGGGTTTTTAGCAGTAGAGGCCTTAATTCCCTTGGGACCCTGTGAAATAGTTTCTGGGTCAGCAGTATGGCTTTTATAAAGGAACTGGTGAGAATCAGGAAGCCAGTAATACCTGTCTGGTTTAACAGGGGCTGGAGGTAAAGAATCTGGATTAAGGCTGGCTTCTGTGTACACATCATCCAAAATATCTAAAACAGGAGGGATAGCCAGGGGCCTATGCTGGGGGAGCAGTAGAAATTCCCTGAGCCTTTTCTTGGAATCTGAGTAATCTTGGACTTCCCAGTGAAAGTGTTCCCTCAATGTATGCAGGGTTTCCCTAAAAGAGTAGTCCTCAGCGGGGGGAGACCGAGGGAATAGACTCCTCAGCATCAGAGTCTTCGAAAGGGGAATAGGCGTAATCCTGGTCCTCAGAGTGTTCTGAGGTAATAGAAGCCTGGTCTGAGGAAGGGTAGGCTTCCTCTAGTCTGGGTCTTTTGTCAGAGGGTGGGTTGAGAACCCCTGATGAGAGTAATCAAATCCTCAGCCATTTTAAGCATTTGCTTTTTAGGCATGGGGCCTTGAGAGGAGGTCTGAGAACCCTGTTTTTTAGTTTTCATGGCTGCTTTAGATTTAGTGAAGGATTTAATAGAGAAGGTGGAAGGGCCTGAAGACATCTTCAGAAATGGCAGGCCTGACTAAATTTTCCCTGCCAAGAGTGGCGTCTGTATCTGCAGTAGGAATGGAGACCGAGAAGCCTGCGACCTCGGGTACTGAAGTCACCAGTAATGTAGTTTCATCGGTACTCAGGGGCTGCGTAGGCGCCTCGCTGAGAACCGGAGAACTGGTAGTCGGCCTAATCGTGGTCTCAGTATTCGGTGCGGACCTCGGATGTCGGTCCTTATCTTTGCGTCTTTTGCTCAAAACTGGTGTCAGTGTATCCGACATGATATAATTAAATTGTTTGCCAAAATAATGAAGGGCGAACTCCGCCCAGCGCTTAATAGTGCGCTTGTTGAATCTAGCACAAAAACGGCAGGCCGAGACGTCGTGGTCTGGGCCTAAGCAAGGTATACAGAAAGAGTGAAATCCTTATGCGGTATTTACTTTCCACAAGAAATGCAATTATTAACTTTGGCTGACATCGGTCTGAGGCAAAAAAAAGTTTCCCCAACGGGGTACTTAGCTTTAAAGAAGACTTCGGCTGAAATACTTTCATAAATCTCAGGAGCTGGCCGACTGGCACTTGCAAACTGCTTCAGCTTTGGGCACCGCGTGGCAAGAAAGACTGGAGAAAATGGCGTTGGCTGCCTCTTTTATACCCCTGCCACACTGACATCAGGGAAGACGCGACGACAACCGACGCCGGACCTAGACTTTGGAATTCGGCCGACTGAGGACCCGCCTGATGGCAGGATAACCCATCTGTAATGACTGCAGCTGTATGCACGATGAACATCTGCAGGGCAGATCGGCGAAGGAGATAGCACATTGTGAGTAGTGGCCTAAAACTCATAGATCCAATAGAGGACAAAGCCAAAATGGCCCCTTTCTGGATCTGAGGAACTTTCACATCATCCTATCCACACATCTGCTTCAGAAAGACTTCTGGAGGACCTGCAGGATGTGGTAGACGTCGGCCTACAATGTTTTTTAGGGGTTTGCATGAAGGGGGAATGGAGCCTAGGGGAGACTGGATCCAAAATGAACTCAGGGGAGCGAGCTCTTGGAGTATATGACATACTGGGTTTCAGATCTGATGACTGTTGGACTAGCAGAAATAATCTGATCTGAAGTTTTAGGATCCAAAGATTTTGGATCTGATGTATGTACCTTCAGGTCCGAGGATGACAGATCAGATCTGTTTGCCACTTTCGGAGGTGGTTCAAAGGAAGCCCTGGGGGACTTTGATGGGGAGCACTTTCTATGCTCCGTAGGCATTTTAGAGGATTTACTGGGGATGTGAGCCTTTGAAGGAGAAGCAGTTGAAGCAGGAAGCATACTTGAAGGAGAAGCAGTTGAAGCAGGAAGCAGACCTTTCAAAAATCAGACTTTTGTCTATCAGCTAATGCTCTAGTCTTAAAGGCAACACATACAGAGCAATTGGTATTGAGAGGAGCTGCTCAAAGACGATACACACACTCCTTGTGACATCTGAATTAGAGAATTTGTGCCCACAAGAAGTGCATTTTTTAAACCCTGTCGGCTTGTCAGCCATAACAGTTGAAGACAGGTACAATGAGACAAAACTACAAAAAGTAAGACTTTAGTTTTTGAAACAGTTTAGAAGGGAAGGAAGAAGAAAATACCAGCAATGGTAAAGAATTACCCTGTAACTGAGGGCAGAAGACAGACAGGGGATTACCACCTATGGTAAGAGAATATACTATAAAAAATTTATAGTAATAACTCTAACACAAAAAAAGAACCCAAAAGCTAGAGTTAGAGAAGGACCTTGGCGTCTAAGCACAATGCTGGCAAATGAGATTTGAGGTACTGGGGATGGAAAGTACAGTTTTGTACCTACCATAAATGTAGATGTCCGAACTGGATAGCATCTGCAGTCATAACAAGTGGGTTGTCCTGTCGTCAGGCAGCCCTGCAGTCGGCCGGATTCCAAAGGCCGGGTCCGGCTGCGGCTGATGTCGCACTCCACCCGACGTCATCTCTGTTGGTCTTCGGGTATAAAAGCATCAGCCGACGCCATTTTCCTCAGTGTTTCTTGCCCCAGATGCCAGTAGCCCTCTTGCAGGCTAAAATTTGGATAGATGCCAATGTTTCCAAATAGATAGAGGTAAACACAACAATAAGCATATATGTACATATATACAAACAAATACACCATAAAGACTCCC
This sequence comes from Protopterus annectens, assembly GCF_019279795.1. NCBI lineage: Eukaryota > Metazoa > Chordata > Ceratodontiformes > Protopteridae > Protopterus > Protopterus annectens. The sequence goes on from NC_056741.1 coordinate 432,094,175, forward strand.
CAACAGCTAGCTATTAGGAGGGTAAACACCCTAGGAGTACCACAGAGGGGAAGGAGGGAGGGTAATCCTGACTGCAGATGCTATCCAGTTCGGACATCTACATTTATGGTAGGTACAAAACTGTACTATGTCCTTCATGGATGCATCTGCAGTCATAACAAGTGGGTAGAATACCATAGCCAACTAGGGAGGAGGATAAAAGTAGATTATGGTGTGTTTAGGATCCCTTGCAGTACAGCAGTGGCAAACCCTGCTCGGGATCTGGAATATAGAGGCAAATTATAATGCTTGGCAAATGTATGCACGGAGGTCCAAGTAGCCTCAATAATGTCTTTGGTTGCCACTCGTAAGAAGGCTGTGGTAGTGGCTGTTGCCCTTGTAGAATGAGGTCTTATGTTCTGTGGAATTGGTTTTCCATGGAAGGAGTAACAGTATTGTATGCAATTTCCTATCCATTTGGAGATTGTCTGTTTGGAAATAGCTTTTCCTTCCCTTCCTGTTGCATAGGCTACAAAAAGTTGGTCAGTCTTTCTGCTATTTTTTGTTCTGTCCAAGTAGTAGCGTAGCTGTCTGTGTACATCCAAGGTATGCAGTATTCTTTCCCCTCTGTTTTGTGGGTTGGGAAAGAAGGTAGGTAGGTGGATTGCCTGGTTTAAAGATACTCTGGATACCACCTTGGGCATAAATGTAGGATTAGTTCTCATGGTCACTCTATCTTGGTGGAAGATTAGGAAGGGTTGCACTGCCATTAAGGCCTGTAGTTCTGAAACCCTCCTTGCTGAAGTAATTGCCAGTAGGAAAGCAGTTTTCCATGACAGGTGTAGGTCTGCTGTTGCTGCTGGTTCAAAGGGTGATAGTGTCAACTTTTCTAGCACAAAGTTTAAATCCCAGGCTGGTAATGGTGGTTTCCTTGGAGGTTTTACATTCTTGATTCCTCTGAGGAAATGCCTGAGCAAAGGGTGCGAAAAAACAGGTGGATCAAAGCTGTATTCTGCTGAAATAGCTGATGCATGTATCTTGATGGAGGAGTAGGACAGGCCTGAATGAAGAAGTTCGGCCAGATACTCCAGAATGTTAGGCATATCTATGTTTGACACATCTTTTCCTCTTTCGGTACTCCAAATGACAAACCTTTTCCATTTTCCAGCATAGTTCCTTCTTGTTGCAGGTCTGCGTGCTTCAAGAATAATGTCTTTAACTCTTTGGGAAAGTTCTGGAGTAGCTGCTGCTATGTGATGTTCCATGCAGTCAGTTGCAGCGTTTTAGGTTTGGATGTATGATGCTGTAGTTGTTCTGAGTTAACATCAAAGGCATCAGGGGTATTGGCCACATATTGTTCCGAGACATGCTCTTCAGTAGTGGGTACCAGTGTTGTCTTGGCCAGTTTGGGGCTATCAGGATTATCCTTGGACGTTCTTCCTTGATTTTTAGTAGTACCTTGTGTATCAAAGGAAGAGGTGGGAATGCATATGCTGTTAGGCCTTTCCAGTTGAAGGAGAGTGAGTCCACTTTCCATGCTAGTGGGTGGAATGTCCTTGTGCAGAATTTTTTGAGCTGCTGATTGAGAGTTGATGCGAATAGGTCTATCTGTGGCATTCCCCATTTCTTTGAGATGGTCTTGAAGATGTCCGGTGCAGCTTCCATTCGTGGGCATCCGGTGGTTCTGCTTAATATGTCTGCTAGAGTATTGTCTTTCCCCGGTACAAACATTGCCTGTAACTGAATGTTGTAGCTGAGTGCCAGGGTCCACAGCTCCAAGGTCATTCTGCATAGGGGGTATGAATGAGTGCCTCCCTGTTTGTTGATGTACCACATGACTGTGGTGTTGTCTGTCCTTATCATCAACTGGCCCTCTTTGAGGAATGGTTTGAACTTTTGGATTGCCAGTTTTACTGCCAGCATTTCTTTTAGATTGATGTGCAGGTGAAGTTGATCCTGTGTCCACAATCCTTGCACGCATTTGTCCAGCATGTGGGCCCCCCATCCTAGGTCTGAAGCGTCTGTTGTGATGGTCTGGCTTGGTTGACATCTGAAAGGGTAGGCCTGGGTTTGACTGGCATGCCTGAGCCCACCATAGGAACTCCTGTTTTAAGCATGGAATTAGTGGGATTTCTGTTTCTAGACTGTGTCTGTGTTGGGACCATAAGTTCTTTAGGTACCACTGTAGTTTCCTCATATGTAGTCTGGCAAATGGGACCAAGATTATGCATGATGCCATGAAGCCCAAGGCCTGCAGAAATTTTCTTGCTGTTAACTTGTTCAGTTTTGTTAGTGCCAAGAAGTAAAGAGGAAGTTCTTTTGTTTTTCTGTAGTCAGGAATGCCATTTGTTGTACTGTGTCCAATTCCAAGAATGTCCTTGTTTGGGATGGTATCAGCCTTGACTTTTGTAAATTGACTGTGTATCCCAGTCCTTGTAGCAAGTAAATGACCCTTTGTAAATCTGTTGTCAGCTTGCTTTTGTTGTCCCTTGTAGTAGGCAGTCGTCCAGGTATGGGTAAATCTGAATTCCCTGTAGTCTGCAATGGGCGATTACTGATGCCAGGCATTTTCTGAATACTCTGGGCAGTAGATAAGCCAAAGGGCAATGCTGAGAATTGATAGTGCTCTGATCCTGCAAGAAATCTGAGGTATCTTCTGCAGATTGGTCGAATGGGGACGTGCAGGTATGCCTCCTTGAGATCTAGAGTTACCAGCCAAGACTCCTTGCCCAGCATGGGAAGAAGTTGCTGTAGGGTCAGCATTTTGAATTTTGGGACAATGATGTATGTATTTAAGGTGGACAGGTCGAGAATTGGTCTCCAACTTTTTCCTTTCTTGGAACTAGGAATAGTCTGGAATAGCTTTCCTTGTTCTACTGTTGGCACTCTTTCCACAGCTCTCATGTTTGCTAACTCCATTATCTGGCGGAGAGCCTCTGTTTTTTGATTTGGAGGTAGATTTGGCATTCCTCTTTTGACTGGTAAAGTGTGGAAGTGAAACCGTAACCTTGATCTATGGTTTGTAAAATCCACTTGTCTTTTGTTATGTAGTGCCAGTTCTTTGAAAATAAGGTTAACTTTCCGCCTAGAGGAGCTGCTATTTGTTCCCTGGTAGGCGGAGTTAGGATTAAGTCACTGTGGTTGTGCTGATGTAGTGGCAGTGGCTGCGTCTGTGCCTCTGTTGTTACCTTGCCACTGTCGCCCTCTGTAGGCACCTCCTCTGGATTGGTTTCTGCCTCTGGAACGCCTATTCCTGCCCCTTTGAAATTTTGTGGAGTCAGGAAAGGACCAATTTTGGCAGGCCAGTTCCTGCTAAACCTTGGGGTTGAACCTGCAAGAAATCTTTAACAGTTTGAACAGATTTTGCCTTTTCTTCCATTTTCTTCATAACCTGCTGGGCAGGTGTACCAAACAAACTTGTCTTGTCCATAGGAGCATCTAGCAACTTAGCTTTAACATGATCCGGTAAAGCTTGTTCCTTTAGCCATGCATGCCTTCTTATCACTGTGCCTGTCATGGCTGATCTAAATGAAGCCTCCAGTGCATCATAGCCACATTTTAAGGAATGGTTGCTAACCTGTTGTATGTTATTTACCATCTCTAATACATATTTCTTATCAAGAGATTCATCAGTGGTTAGTTTTTTAGTTAACTGATTAAGCATAAACTCTTGGTATTGTATCATGTGAAACTGACAGTTTAAAGCTCTAGCTGAGAGAGTAGCTGAAGTGTAGACATTTTACCCCATCTGTCTAATGACCTTGCTTCCCTTTCAGAAGGAATAGGGTTTTAGCTGTGGTCGCGGCTACTGCCTTGGGACCCTGGGATATAGTTTCTGGGTCTGCAAGTGGGGCCTTGTAAAGGTGGTGATGAGTATCTGGCACCCTGTAAAATCTGTCTGGTTTGGCAGGGGCTGGGGGTAAAGAATCTGGAGCGGAGCAAACATCATTGAAAGCATCATCCACCACAGAGAGAACAGGAGGTATAGCTAAGGGCCTGTGCTGTGGGAGGTGCAGAAAGGTCCTAAGTCTTTTCTGAGTCTGAAAAATCCTGTTGCTGCCATTGGAACTGTTCTCGCATGGCATGCAAGGTTTCCCCAAAGGAGAATTCTTCTGGTGGGGAAGCAGCTGGAATGGATTCTTCAGCATCAGAATCTTCAAATTGGAGAAGGGAGCCTCTGGCTGGTCAGTAATGTCTGATTCATCAGCAGAATCATCAGAAGACACTGGCTCAGGGGCTCTGCCCTAGGTCTCTTCTCTGGGGCTGAGAGGCCCTGTCTGGGTGAGATTGAGATCCTCTAATTAAAGAAATTAAATCTTCTGCCAAAGAAAGCATTTGAGAACTAGAAGAGGGCCTGGATGTGGGGGTTTAACAGGCACTGATTTAGTAGTCTTGGCTGCTTTAGCCCTGGCGAAGGCCTTAATGGACATGGCTGTTGGAGGCCTAGCAGCACCACGTGCTGGGGTAGAGACATCCAAGGGATGGTGTCTGATAAGTCAACCACCGTAGTGGGTAAAATTTCTGAGGTCGATTCAAGAGTTGTAGCAGGGCCTCAGTTGTAAGAATAGGTTCAGCTGTACTTTGATCAGTTTTCTCGGTTTCGCGAAACCGAGACACTGCTGTTTGCTTTACCGTGGTTTCGCCGAAACCGCTGGACCGCGAGTGTCGGTCTTATCTTTGCGTTTTGAAGATTGGGTAGTCGGAGGATCCGACGGCATAATGTACGCAAAATCAGTACCGAAAAACTGTTCTGCAAACTCCGACCGACGCCTAAGCGCTCGTCGGTTGAAGGAGGCACAGGCGAACAGGCTGCTACGCCGTGGGCTGGGCCTAAACAAGGCAGACAGTAAGAGTGGAAATCTTTATGAGGTATTTGTTTCCCACAGCTTAAACAATTGTTAACTTTTTCTGACATCGGCTGAGGCAAGAAAGAGTCCCCAACGGGTACTTAGCTTTAGAAGTCTTCAAGTAGTATTCGGTAGAAGTAATCTCTGGATCCGACCGACCGCACTTGCGAACAGCTTCTGCTTCGCCACGCTGCAAGAAAGACTGAGGAAAATGGCGCCGGCTGATGCTTTATACCAAGACCAACAGAGATGACGACGGGTGGAGTGCGACATCAGCCGAAGCCGGACCCGGACTTTGGAATCCGGCCGACTGCAGGGCTGCCTGATGACAGGACAACCCACTTGTTATGACTGCAGATGCATCCATGAAGGACATCAGGGCATTATGGGTAGAGAAGGAACTTGAGAGTTGGATCTAAAGTCTAAAATATGCAGCCGAGTCGGATCAGATCCGTAACACATTTGGTGAGGAAGAATGAAAAGGACATCAGATTATTAGAATATTTTCTGCTACTTTATGAATATAAGAACTATGCCAACATGGGAATGGAGAAAGGAGATTCTGCCGATAGGGATGACTGCAATTAGGGATACAGACAAGAAGGGGCTGGAATTTATTGGAAAAAACTGGCAAAAGAACCAAGGTATTAGGAGCAAGTAATTAGAAGGAAAGGTAATAGAATGGGAAGAGGTCAAGAATTTATTTGGACTATAGGCTAGAGATTGCCTTCCCTATCATGGACTGATATCACAGTACAGGCAAAGAGAAAATTAGGGGAGCCTAAGAGAAAGACCAGTAATGGCAGAGTTTTTAGTAGAAACTAGAACAGAAGCTGCTGTTAGAAAAGAAATAATTAGTAGGGCATATAAAATATTGCATGATAACTATAAGAATCTCAGAGGAGGTTAGAAAGAATTGGGAACAGAAATTGGATAAGCAATTTACAAAAAAACAATGGGGGATATATGGATGTCTCCCAAATGTGCAACTCTGTCTAAAAGACTAAGGATCTTTGCTTTGAAGTGTTTACATAGATATTTTTATACTCCAAGTAGACTCCAAAGAATTTTTCCTCAGGTAGACAGCAAATGTTGGAGGTGTGATGGGGAAGAAATAGGTAATCGGGAACATATTTTCTGGCAGTGTAATGAGGTGGCAGACTTTAAAGTTCCCTGCAGACTACTCTGTCAGAGATACTGGGTGAACAAACTGGAGTAATTAAGGAAAATTACTTTTTGAGCTATGATGTCAAATCAAAATTGTCTAGACATAGTAAGACCTAGCTGAGCCTAATTAAGGTGGCCATCAAAAAAAGAAAAATACTAGAAAATGGAAATCAAAGTCTAAGCCAACTGTACCACAAGTAGTGGATATAGTAGCAGAGATAAAACTGGAATTGTGATCTTTAGAAAAGGGTAGGAGCAAATTACATAGAAAAAATAGGGATTGAGGGGGAACAATATATGCAGGGGAGGAATGAGCTTTAAAGGAAGGCAGGACTTGAATGAGCTATGTTATGTTTGACTGATAACTGGACAGATAAGTGATGTCTAATATTTGCAACTAAAATTATGTCAATACTATTTGTGATGTATAACTATGTACAGACGATTTACAATTGTTAGTTTTTATAACCTTGTACATATGATCTACTGCCTCTGTACAAATTGTTCTCTAATCTAGTATGCAAGTATGTAATGAATGTTCTTCTATTTTACAATTGTACTTTGCTAAGTCTCACTATATAATATTACTTTTTGCTTATTTTTATGCAATATGTAGCTTTTCTCCCCGGGCCTCCACTGAAAATGGGCTCCTTGAGCCCAGTGGACCTCCCCGGTCACCAAACTGGAAATAAATAATTAAATAATAACTGCAACTAAAAGTACGTCAATATGGTTTGTTTTCTTTTATATAAATGTATGATTGCCTATGTAATTAGTGATAATTTAATAAAGATGCTTCTTATTTAAAAATAAAAGTACCCTGTGTCTCTGTGGAAAATGAGAGGAATGACTCACCATAAGCACTTGCAACTATGAGACCCTTCTTGCAGAGGTCAGAGCAATTCATAAAACTTGTTTGCCATGTTAAGAACCTCATGTCAGCCACGTTAGCTGGTTCAAATGATAGCTTCTCCAACACAAAATTAAGATCCCAAGGAGGAGCAACCAGTTTTCTTGGAGGTGTCACATGCAAAACCCCTTTCAAAAACATTAAGATGCGTTGAAAGAGGATGGTCCATGGGCAGACATGGTGAAACAGGTGATAAATGAACCCTGATGGGGGAGTAAGAAAGGCCATAATATAGTAATTCACACAAATAATGTAAAACCAGAGAACAAGTAGCCCTGGATGAATGCTGGTTATGGTGCTGGCACCATAGAAAACCTTTTTCCATTTGATAACATATGATTTTCTAGTAGCAGGCTTTATTGTCTCCATTAGTACCTGTTGCACGTCCTCAATAAACCGGCTCCTAAAGGAACCCACTCATGACCATATCATCCAAGAAGTCAACTGAAGTTGATTGGGGTTGGGATGTATCAAACATCCCTGATCTTGAATGAGTAAATAATCCAGTTTGTGAGGAAGTTTGCGATAATTGCAACTGATCATTTCCAAAAGGAGAGAACCACTGTTGCCTGGGCCAGAAGGGAGTCACCACAATGATTTGGGGCATTCCTTCTGAATCTTCAGAATTAACCTGGACATCAGGCAAAATGGTGGAAAAGCATGCAGTACATTCCGTTCCAAGAAAAGAAAAGGCATCTGTCTTCCAGGCCTAATTGTTGGGCGTCCTGGAGCAGAATCTTGCCAACTGATGATTCTGTGAGGAGACAAACAGGTCTAACTTGAGGAACTCCCAACAGATGGGTCAAATCTTAGATCATCACCCCCCTGACTTCCATTCCATTTGTGAGCATCTACCCTTGTCCTGCTCAACTTGTCTATCACACAGTTTTGCTCTGACAGAATGAAGAATGCCTGCAGAGTGAGATTGTGCTGTGAAATTATATCCCAAGCTAACATGGGTGGTCTGCAAAGGGGATACAATCTGGTTCTCCCTTGCCTGTTGATGTTTCACGACTCTGGTATTGTCTGCAATAACTTGAAGAGGTCCCACAAACCAAAGATGATTCAGAGAGCTGAGTACATCTTAGACAGGGTAAGCATATCTTTTATGTTTGTGTTTTTGTCTCTCCTTGAAGTTCCACATAGTTTTCACTTTTATAACTCCTGAAACTGACCTACAAGCAAAGGCCAAGGGGATTGTAGTGACTGACTGCTTTGGAACAGGGAGGGAAAAGGGGAGACCTGGATTTAAGGATATTTGCTGATAATTTCCCTTCTGACAAACCCAGGCACTGGGATTTGGTAGGACAAAGAGGGGTTGGTGTTTCATAGCATGATTAAAATTGTTTACCACAAACACAAGGTGCAGGGTTTGATTTTCACCTTTTAGGGAAACTGGCTAGGCTTAAAATGGCTCAAGGGCAACTAGCCCAGTGCCTGCCTATGAACCTATGTTGGTGCGGAGACCAAACAGATTTCATAAAGTATTGTAGTTTTCTCATGCGGCTTGCCAGGGATATCATGAGACCCCAAATCCTTGGGTATTAGCTCTCAGACCAAGGTCAGAGTGGAAATCCTTGGAAATAGATCTAGATCTAGGTTTCCTGTGGAAGAAAGGCTTTTTGAACTGAGGTGTCTAGCTGACACCTCAGGGACACAATCCAGTGTGAAGGAGTCAAAAAGACTTTTGAATGTTCTCTTAGACTCTCCGCTACACTAAGAGATCTCTCAGCCAAGTACCAGCTTCCTGATATTTTGAAAAAGACTCCACAAAGATACTCAAGTTATCTAAATAAGGAAAAATATGGATACCCTGATGCATACAATAAGCTATAATTGGAGAAAAATCTTGATGCAGTGGACAGTCCAAAGGGTAAAGTAGAGGACTGATATGACCCAGACACAAAAATAAGTTATGTATTCACCATAACTATGCATTTGTGTTCTTTTTTCATCCTTCCTCAACTGATAGGTCTTGGATCTGACTTTGGCCACTTTTAAAGACTTGGATCCATAGCTCGAGTTCTTCCTCTTATCCATAATCCTCCTCACTAATAGAATTAATAGATGGAGTTTGTCCTCCCCCTTTAGTCTGCAGTGTGTGTACAAACAGCTATCATATGGAAACAAAATAAAAAGATAAAATAACATCCTTGGGGAATTACTACATAACGTAGGAGAAGTAAAAAGAAAAGAGCTGGAGCTCACCAATCAGTCAAGCAAAGCATTATTCCTCAGGTCGACCTAGGAGACACGGGAATTAGAAAACCACTGTGAAACAGGAAGGAGTATGGAGGGCAGGAGGGTGAGGAAGGACAAAAACAGACAACACAGATACATAGTTATGGTGAGTGCAAATGTAAGTTATTGCCATCTGTGTCAAGGAGAATAGGGCAGTGCATGTATAACATATGCCAAATAGTTAGATGGAGTTTTGTAAATAGTTTTCTAAATTTTGTGTCATTTGACTATCACACTGACTTGCACAGATGCTTATGTTAAAAATGAATTAACAGTATTATAACTGATTAAATGTTTACATTTAAACAAATTCTATAGTTCTCAAATACTGCAACAGATCTTAAAAAAGCTCCGAGACTGTGCTCTACCAGAGTCATGTGATCAAATGCGATGTCATTCTACAACCAGTGCTGAGGGGATGGAACTCTCAGATCAGCTTCTTTTGTTTTCTTTGAAACCTGATATAAAAAATGTATGAGTCATCACAGTCAGTTCAGTTGAGTTCAGTTTAGAGGGAAGATCATCACCTTTTGCTTTGTGGAAGTAAGCATCTCGTCTTGCTGAATTAAAGAACTGCTCCCTAGCTAACAAAAGTCAGGAATTACAGTGAGATTTAGCTAAGTATTGTTTTTCTGCATTTGCTCGAATTTGTCCAACTGTTTATTTTTATTTCTCCTGTGATTAAAACTCTGATGTTAATATTCTTAGGTTTTCTATTTTATTAAATATTTTATACCTTTTATTGTGGCTGCTCTTTTAGAGATTACTTTTAACTTCTTGAGAGTACTTCTGCTCATTCTAGTGATGCCTTGAACACTCCAAAAAGCCTTGCTGCTTGGCTTACACTCCATTTATGTCAGTACTGATTTTATTCAGTATAATTGGATACCCTTGTAAGAGCCTGACAATGACTGGCTGGTGGTAGCATTGTTACATTACTGTCTGGTCATAAAGGAGCACAGCTAGTAAATCTGTGCCAGCATTGCTCATGAGTGTGTGTGTGTGTGTGTGTGTGTGTGTGTGTGTGTGTGTGTGTGAGAAAATCAAATACCAAGGCGTGTGTCTCGCAGTCACTTGGAACTACTCTTGGGCTTGATGCAGAGGGCTACATTTGAAATTACAATGTAAATTAATCCCTGTTCTAGTGACGATCTCTCACTGGTGTCAGTGGTGGGGTCTGAGGCTCCTTGATTGTTGTCCTGGGTAAAGAGGGCCCGTCACAGTAAGTACATAACTTTTGTATTGGATGTTTGCTTTTTCGTCCATTCCTCAACTGATGTGGCAGAGTCCCCAATTACAGAAACCCAGGGTGGTCCTCACAGAAGGATATTCTGCAGTAAAGTGGAGCCAAACACTGCTTTTTTTCCTAAATAAGACGTCCAATTTGTAGTGAGTAATGGTTATGTGAGTTTGACCAAGTAGCACTTCAGCAAATGTAATCAACAGGAACTTCATACCAGAAAGCAGAGGATTTAGCCACAGATCTGGTGGAATGAGCCTTAGAGGGTCTAGGCACAGTCAGCTCATGTTCATTGCATACAAAGGAAATGCAATCAGTGAGCCACTTGGTTAAAGTCACTTTTGAAACTGATTTCAAAGTTTGGCTTTGGAGAAGGAAATAAACAATTGGTTTGATTTTCTGAAATTCTTTGTTCTGTGAATATAGAATCAGTTACCTATGCACATCTAAAAGGTGCAACATGTACTGTCCTTTATTGGAAAAATTTGGAAAGAAAACAGGAAGGTTGATCAACTGATTCATATTGGTTTCTGAGACCATCTTAAGTCAGTGTGGAGAAAAATGTTGTCCTTGTGAAAAATTAGATATGGTGGTTTAGATGGGAGAGCCTGGAGTTCTGATACTCATCTGGCGGATATTACTGCAACCAGAAACAGTTTTCCAAGACAAAAACTTCAAGTCTGCCTTAGCAGCTGCTTCAAATGGTAGAAGACTATTTAGATCCCAGAGTGAAGTAGGGTTCTTGATTGGGGGGGGGGGGTCTGAAGTAATAAAATACCTTTAAGAAAGGCTTTATACAATCTAGAAGAGGCCAAAGACAATTGGTTTTATGTCCTACATGAAAACTGGAGACAGTTATTCAACCATAAAGACTCAAAATGCAGGTATCACCACTGTTAGAAATGGAAGCAAAAAAGTCTGGAATAGCAGAGATGAGGGCAGAAAAAGGATCTAGTTGTCTCTGGACTTCCCAAAGGGAGAATCTTTTCCATCTTTGTTGTAGAATCCTTCTGAGAAGATACGAGGATGTATCTGAATGGGGATGAAAACAAGGACAGTCTAGTAACCTCTGGGAGTGGAGAAACCATGGGATCAGTTTGAGAGTCTGAATGTCTGGTTGAGTTATTCTTGAAGGGTGAGAGAGAAGATCCTGGGTCAGATCTGACACCCAAGGGGGGTGTAAAAGACAAAGTCAGGGAAAGGTGAATTGTACTTCTCAAGGCCAAAAAGGAGCAATGAGGATTATTTTACACTTTCGGTAGGAATTTTGTGATCAGTGGAATAGGAGGAAAAGTGTATAGGAGTCCTGGGGGGCAATCATGGACTAGAGAGTCTCTTGGTGACTCCCCTTCTGGGGGGGAACAGAGTGAAGCACCTGCTGCACTTGGGAGTTGAGAGTGAAAGCAAAGTAGCAGCAGCATGGTTGGGCCCACTGACAAAAAAAATCTGTTATGTCACTACAGGGTTGAAAGACCACTCATGATGTAGTAATACGGACCTGTCCAACTTGTCTGCTACAACATTGAACTTCCCCGGGATATGTATTGCCAAAAGAAAGCAGCTGGAAGAAATCACCCACTGACAAACTCTCATCGCTTCTTGACTGAGGGAGGTAGGACTTGGTCCCCCACCCCCCCATTTGCTGATGTACCAAAGAACCGACATTGTCTGAATGGCAATCATCTCCAGAGGGAGGGAATCTTGAAAAGCCTGCAATGCTCTTATTTCCAGGACACTGACATGAAGATTAGTCGCTATGCAGGACCAACTGCCTTGGACCATCCTTCCAAAATAATGCCTCCCACCCTAGTTGGGAGGCATTCATAGTTACTGCAGTCAGGGTGGTGGAAAGATAAAAGGGCAGCCCTGACCAACTTCTTTTGCGGTGACCCACCAGACGATATGTTCTTTGCTAACTCTTGTAATACATATTGGAGCAGAGAGAGGATGTTGCTTGATAGATCACTGCATTGCTAGTGTGTCCACTGCAGTGCCCTCATGTAATATCTTGCTAGTGGTATTAGTTATGGAAGCTGCCATAAATCCTAGGAGTTGCAAAACCAGCCTTGCTGGGAGGGGAAAGTGATAGCAATTGGTATGCTTGTCCCTGTAATATATGGTACTTTTCCGTTATCGGGGCAATACCATAATAAATGTGGTAGCTAGCACTTGGAATCCTTGCACAGCTGTTAACTTCCGTATTTCTGTTACTATGGGTGGATTGACAGGAGCTGTATCACTTTTCCGTTTTTTTTTTTTTTTTTTTTGTAAATTACATCGCAATTATGAAGTGGTTGGCCAAAATACATACAGAAGCTAACAGTGAGGATTCCGAGCGCCAGCTACAGCATTTATGGTGTTGCCCCAATGGAGCTGCATCACTTTTGTGATTTTTTTTTGTTTTGTTTTTACTTTTTTAAATTTCATTTGTAATAGGGACTAGTACCCGCTCATCCTTCTGCAGTTTTAAATAGCTCCAGGAGACATTAGATGCAGTAGCTGCTTTTGGAAAATCTCCCACAGATGTTAGTCCTGAAGGGGTTTACTTGAAGTGGCAGCTACTGTGTTGATACTCTTACCTTGACAACGGTAACAACCATTCTTCAATAACTTAACAGTATGGGATTTTAACAAGAGATAGTGTTGTTTTTTGTTATGTACATACTAAACAGACGATTTAACATGAGCTGCATCACTATAATCTATTTTTATGTAAAAAAATAAATAAATTACTCCCCAATTTAATCAATAAAAAAATAGGTAGAGTAATCACAATTATCTTGCATCTGTGATGGGAATCCTCGCACAGCTTTTAGCCTTGAAGCATTTTCCGTTTGGAATCGTCAAACAGCTGTTAGCCCTGAAGCTTTTTTTTTTTTAAAGCGGCAGCTACTTCTTTGAAAGGGTTGTCCTGACAACGTATATAACCATGTTATCAAGTAACAAAAATGTACGGGAGTTAAGCAAGTGATAGAGATTCTCATCACGTATTTAATATTGAAATAAGAAATTATAGTAAAATTGCATTGCAACCACTCAAAAGTAAAATAGCAGACAACATCTTTAACATTAGGAAGTGAATCCGGAGTTTAATTAAATATGTTCTACAATACATATGGATGAAAAAGCAGTAGGTAACAGTTATGCAGGAGGCATGAAAGTTGAAATGTCTTTCAACATACTGAAAAATAAGGAATTCTTGGGGATGGCACGTCTCCACATAAATTCTGCCAAATAAGACTCTAGATGATGTCTAGCACTGCCCCAATGCCTTTTATTCCTCCACTTCGCAGTTCCCCATAAATCGCTCCACAGTTTGTGCATGATATCCACTATCTGGATCAACAAAATTATACTTATGGTTCACAGTAAAATGATCATATCCGGCATTCCTTAATTCATCAGTCTTGTAAGCCTTCCAGCAGTCTGAGTAGATGATACTACCTTCTTCTATGTTGTTTTGAATGACGGACCATGTTTGGACTGAGCAGTCAGGTACAGCTACCAGAAAGCACTGTTTGGACTCGTGGCACAATCCTCCAAAAACCCACTGTTGTGAAATAACACTACCGTTGTTTTTCCTCCTAGTAAAAAGACTTATCAACTTCAACAATTTTGTTTAATCTACCAATTTTTATAGAAGGCTGTGAAAGTAATGCAGTAGCACACATTTCCCGCATACAACTGTCCCAATCTATGGTAGTGTTATGACTGATGTGTAACTGAAGCTCACAAAACTCCACAGATGCCATTTCCTGACACCAAAAGTATATAAATCTTACAGCATTACGGAAAAGGATGTGTGACCCCTCAAATCCAGTTTTGACTTTGTAAAAGTACAGTTTTGTACCTACCATAAATGTAGATGTTCGAGTGCTCATACAGCTGCAGTCATTACAGATGGGTTATCCTGCCGTCAGGTGGGTCCTCAGTCGGCCGAATTCCAAAGTCTAGGTCCGGCGTCTGTTGTTGTCACTTCTTCCCTGACGTCAGTGCGGCAGGGGTATAAAAGAGGCATTCAACGCCATTTTCTTCAGTTTTTCTTGCCCCAGATGTCAGGTGCCCCCAGAAGGAAGGCAAAACATAATATTATGCAAACATGCAATGTAGATAAATCAAAAATAGTAGTTGCAAGCAAATACACCATAAAAGAATACCCCAAATAGGTTGTATGATAAAGGTGTTTGTCATAAGGCCTGTCCTAAGAGGGGATGGAGGGAGGGTAACCTGGACTGCAGCTGTATGAGCACTCAAACATCTACATTTATGGTAGGTACAAAACTGTACTATGTTCATCTTGCATACAGCTGCAGTCATTACAGATGGGTAGAATCCCAAAGCTAAGTAAGGGTGGTAGGCACTATGTGGAACTAGGAGGGTCGAGGATGCTCTGCAGGACTGCTGTGGCAAAGCCTGCTCTAGATTTTGAGTATAGTGGAAGGTGGTAGTGCTTGGAGAAAGTGTGCACTGAACTCCAAGTAGCTGCTTCCAAAATGTCCTTGGTAGGAACCCCACTGAGGAAAGCTGCAGAGGTAGCTGTAGCCCTGGTGGAGTGGGATCTGATGTATACAGGCACAGATTTTCCATGAAATGAATAACAAAAGCGTATGCAGTGGGCTATCCATTTTGAAATTGTTTGTTTGGAAATAGCCTTTTCTTGAGCACCTGTAGCACAGGACACAAAGAGTTGCTCAGATTTCCTGAATGACTTTGTTCTGTCCAAGTAATAACGAAGTTGTCTGAATGTCCAAGGAATGTAGTAGTCTCTCCCCTTTGTTCTGTGGATTTGGATAAAAGGTAGGTAAATGAATAGTCTGATTCAAAGCTACACTGGATACTACCTTTGGCATGAAGGAAGGGTTGGTTCGTAAGGAAACTCTGTCCTGATGGAAAATGATGAATGATTGCACAGCCATGAGGGCCTGTATTTCCGAAACTCTGCGTGCTGGGGTAATAGCCAGAAGGAAGGCTGTTTTCCATGACAAGTATTGTAGCTCTGTTGAAGAAGCCGGCTCAAAGGGAAGCAGGGTCAGCTTTTCCAATACGAAGTTGAGGTCCCAAGCTGGGACTGGTGGTTTCCGTGGGGGTTTTATATTTTTTGCCCCTCTGAGGAACTGCCTTAATAGAGGATGTGAGAATAAAGGAGGATCTGTATTGTGCAGAAATGGCTGAAGTGTGGATCTTGATGGAGAAGAAGGAAAGGCCACTGTTTAACATCTCAGCTAGGTACTGTAAAATTTGAGGTATATTTATTACCCAAGGATTCTGGCCCTTTTCTTGATTCCAGGAACAAAATCGTTTCCATTTGGCGGAGTAGGCTTTTCTAGTAGAGGGTCTTCTGGCCTCCAAGATGACATCCTGCACCTCCTTGGAGAGGAGAGTCTGTTGGGAAATTAAGGTATTCTCCATGCAGCTAGATTTAGGGTTTTGAGCTGGCTGTGAAGGGTTTTGTAGTGCTGGGACAACAGAAGAGGAACTAGAGGTAGGATCCATGGTGGTGAGTGTGTCAGGCTCTTTAGGAGAGGATTCCAGTGCTGTCATGGCCAGTCTGGAGCAATGAGAATCATTTGTGGTCTCTCTGCTCTGGCTTTTAATAGAACTTTGGTCAGTAGAGGAAGAGGCAGGAAGGCATAGACGGTTAATGTTGTCCAATTGAAAGAGAGTGCGTCCACTTTCCAGGCCTGTGGATGATAGGTCCTTGAACAGAATTTTTCCAACTGGTAATTTCTGTGGGTAGCAAATAGATCTATGTCTGGCTGTCCCCATGCCCAAGTTATCTTTGAGAAGACTTGAGGATGCAACTTCCATTCGTGTGGGTCTGTCATATTTCTGCTTAAGTTGTCTGCCAGTGTGTTATATTTCTGCTTAAGTTGTCTGCCAGTGTGTTTTCCTTCCCTGGCAGGAATTGTGCCTGTAGTTGAATTTGTAATTCCAGTACTGTGTACCACAGGGTTATGGCTTGCCTGCACAGGGGGTATGAATGAGTTCCCCCCTGTTTGTTTATGTACCACATGACTGTGGTGTTGTCTGTCCTTATCAATAGCTGGCCTGGATGCAGTAGTTCTTTGAAGGTCATAAGAGCATTTTGCATGGCTAGCATCTCCTTTTGGTTGATGTGTAGGTGCTTCTCTATTTGGGACCATTTTCCCTGAATGCACTGATCTGCCATGTGTGCTCCCAAAGTGTAGTCTGAGGTGTCCATTGTGATGATCTGAGTTGCTTGAGGTAAACAGAAAGGGAGACCTGTGTTTCTGTGGTATGCTTGAGCCCACCACAAAAATTCCTTTTGAAGGCATGGAATGAGTGGTATAATTGTTTCCAAGCTGTGGCTGTGTTGAGACCATAGGTTTTTTAGGTACCATTGTAGTTTCCTCATATGCAGCTTTCCACATGGTATTAGTAGGATGCAAGATGTAATGAATGCCAGAGCCTGCAGGACTTCCCTTGCAGTTAGTCTGGTGAAAGTTGCCATTTTGTTGGAGTATTGAGACAGTTGAACTTGTTTGTCTGGCGTGAGGTAGGCCATCTGGGTGGTTGTATTTAAGCTGGCACCCAGGAAAATTATCTGTTGAGAAGGTATTAGTTTTGATTTCTTTTTGTTCACTGTGTATCCCAGGAAGTTTAACAGTTTTATTACAAACGCCAGATGCTGCAATAGAATGTCCTTGCTGTCCGCTTGGATCAGGCAGTCGTCCATATATGGGTAGATTTGTATTCCTTGTTGTCTGCAGAAGGCAATTACTGATGCCAGGCATTTCGTAAACACTCTGGGCGCAGTAGATAAGCCAAAGGGCAATGCAGAGAATTGGTAATGGGCTGAACCTGCAAGAAATCTGAGGTATCTTCTGCAATCTTGTCTGATAGGGACATGCAGGTATGCCTCCTTGAGGTCCAACGTTACCAGCCAAGACTCCTTGCCCAGCATGGGAAGAAGCTGCTGTAATGTGAGCATCTTGAATTTTGGCACCTGTAGATATGTGTTTAGGATGGATAGGTCTAAGATGGGTCTCCAATCTTTGTCTTTCCTTGGTACCAGAAATAGTCTAGAATAAAAACCTTGACCTTGTTCTTTTGCAGGTACCTCTTGAATCACTTTCATATCCATGAGTGTGGAAATTTGTCTTTGTGCCTCTGCCCACTGATTTTGTGGCAGGTTTGGCAAGCCTCTCATTTTTGGAAGGGTGTGAAAGTGGAACCTGTAGCCTCTGTCTATAATGTCCAGAATCCATTTGTTTTTTGTAACAATGTGCCAGTTTTTTGAAAATAATGCCAGTTTTCCACCCAAAGGTGCTAC
Source organism: Protopterus annectens (assembly GCF_019279795.1). NCBI lineage: Eukaryota > Metazoa > Chordata > Ceratodontiformes > Protopteridae > Protopterus > Protopterus annectens. Next base: position 432,111,853 of record NC_056741.1, read on the forward strand.
CATTATAGCTTTGTTTGGCAGGCATAGGGGGAAGTCATTGTGTCTGTTTTCTAAATGTCTGTGATCTATCTTCTCCACCTCTTGGGGTTGGAGCTTGCCACTGTCTAGCTCTGCAAGATCCTTGAGGTTGTCCTCTACCCCTTGGGCGGCTGTATCTGCCCCTTTGAGGTCTGTCCGTGGCTGGAAAGGACCAATTTTTTGAAGGCCAGTTTCTGCTGAAGCGTGGATGTTGCACCTGCAAGAAATCTTTCACTGTTTGCATAGATTTCACTTTTTCCTCCATTTTCTTTAGTACCTCCTCAGCTTTAACACCAAACAATACATCTTTTTGAAATGGAGCATCTAATAACTTTGCTTTGACATGATCTGGTAAGGTTTGTTCTTTGAGCCAAGCATGTCTTACGTATGACAGACCCCGTGACAGCAGCTCTACACGAGGCCTCTAAAGCATCAAAACCACACTGCAAGGTATGTTTACCCACTTGCTCTGCTCCATGCAACAAATCCTGCAACTCTTTCAAATCTGGTTGTTCTGTTTGTGTCATTTTGCTTTTCAGCTGAGATAAGAAAAACTGTTGGTACTTTAACATATGAAATTGACAGTTTAATGGCCTCATGGTTAAAGTGGCAGATGTATACACCTTTTTCCCCCACCTTTCTAATGCTCTGGAATCTCTCACTGAAGGTAAAGGGTTTTTAGCAGTAGAGGCCTTTATTCCCTTGGGACCCTGTGAAATTGTTTCTGGGTCAGCAGTATGGCTTTTATAAAGGAACTGGTGAGAATCAGGAACCCGGCAATACCTGTCTGGTTTAACAGGGGCTGGAGGTAAAGTATCTGGATTAAGACTGGCTTCTGTGTACACATCATCCAAAATATCTAAAACAGGAGAGATAACCAGGGGCCTTATGCTGGGGGAGCAGTAGAAATTCCCTGAGCCTTTTCTTGGAATATGAGTAACCTTGGCCTTCCCAGTGGAAGTGCTCCCTCAATGTATGCAGGGTTTCCCCAAAAGAATAGTCCTCAGGGGGGAGACCGAGGGAATAGACTTCAAAAGGGGAATAGGCATAATCCTGGTCCCCCAGAATGGTCTGAGGTAATAGAAGCCTGGTCTGAGAAAGGGTAGTCTTCCTCCAATCTGGGACTTTTGTCAGAGGGGGGTTGAGAACCCCTGATGAGAGTTATCAAATCCTCAGCCATTTTAAGCATCTGTTTTTTAGGCATGGGGCCTTGAGAGGAGATCTGAGGACCCTGTTTTTTAGTTTTCATGGCAGCTTTAGATTTAGTGAAGGATTTAATAGAGAAGGTGGAAGGCCTGAAGACGCCTTCAGAAATGGCAGGCCTCACTAAATTTTCAGTTTCCCCACCAAGAGTGGCATCAGTATCTGCAGTGGGAATGGAGACAGAGGAGCCTGCGACCTCGGGTACTGAAGTCACCGTTAAAATAGTTTCATCGGTAGTCAGGGGCTGCGTAGGTGCCTCGCTGAGAACCGGAGAACCAGTAGTCGGCCTAAGTGTGGTCTCAGTACTCGGTGCAGACCTCGGATGTCGGTCCTTCTCTTTGCATCTTTTGCTTAAAACTGGCATCTGTGTATCCGACGACATGATATAATTACATTTTTTTCCAAAATAATGAAGGGCGAACTCCGCCCGGCGCTTAATAGTGCGCTTGTTGAACCTAGCACAAAAACGGCAGGCCGAGACATCGTGGTCTGGCCCTAAGCAAGGTGTACAGAAAGAGTGAAAATCCTTATGGGGTATTTGCTTCCCACAAGAAATGCAATTATTAACTATGTCTGACATCGGTCTGAGGCAAGAAAAGTTTCCCCAATGGGGTACTTAGCTTTAAAGAAGACTTTGGCTGAAATACTTTCGTAAATCTCAGGAGCTGGCCGACCGGCACTTGCGAACTGCTTCTGCTTCGGGCACCGCATGGCAAGAAAGACCGAAGAAAATGGCGTTGGCTGCCTCTTTTATACCCCTGCCGCACTGACGTCAGGGAAGAAGCGACGACAACCCACGCCAGACCTAAACTTTGGAATTCGGCCGACCGAGGACCCGCCTGACGGCAGGATAATCCATCTGTAATGACTGTAGCTGTATGCACGATGAACATCCCTTTTTTCAAGGCATCCATGTTGTGTACAGCGCCATTTGGGTGCTTCCTTACTACTGACACAGCTTCATAATGTGTCCATTTGAACAAAATCTTTCATTATGGAGTATTCCTTTCTCCTGTAAAAATTGAATAGCAGAGTATTCGTCCTTTGGCAATTGCCAAATAGTATAATCCATGGTACGTGGGAAATAACTAATATAAATTTGGCAGGATTGACACCATCTGTGAAAGACACATCAGCTGACATAACTGCATTCCAAGCGCGTAGCAAATATTATAAGAAAATAAGTGAGAACTCAATCCTACTTTTTCATTATCCATACCTATAACGATGACATAATATTAGCAAGAAAGATTTGGTTTGCTGGCAACGTTTACTGTGCGAGGGATTGATAACTGCATCAGTTATCTCTGCTGTTTTTTATATTTTGAAAACATTTGTAATATGGAGTGGCACTCACTTAATTCTCTGCAATGCAAGTCTTTTTATGACAGTGTTTTAGAGATTAGGGTGAATAACACGAACAGGATATCTTTTTTGTGTTTTGGTACTTATTCAGAGCTACTTGCTTCTGTGTTTCTTTTTTCTCTCTCTCTGTAATGTAAAGGAGACTTTAAAAGCGGTAGCTAACAGTTGCAATTCTTTCACAGCTGTTAGCCCTGAAGCATTTTTTTTTAAATGTGTACGAAACCATCATTATTGTGCAGTACTGCTTTTTTTGATTTCACACACTAAAAACACACTTTTTCCCAATTTATTCCCTATGATGATTTAGCTTACAGTACACAAGTCTAACACATAAAATAAGCAGCTGTGTGATGATTTCAATCACCAGCTACCATGTTTAAAGTGTTGCCCCGATAACGGAAAAGTAACGAATATATTTACCTTTGACTGAGCAAGACTTATGATTTGGGTAACTGTGTTCAAACAAGCACCAATGAATTCCATGACTTGAAGAGAAGTGAGACTTCGTGTAGTTCACTGTAATGCTCAGCTGGAGACACAGGTGGAGCAAGTAGTCCTTGGCTTGAATCAGAAAATGCTTGATGGGAGCATAGATGAGCCAGTCATTGAGATACGGAAACACCTGGAATCTTAACAGTCTCAGGTGAGCTGCAACCACTGCCATGCATTTCGTGAACTCTCTGAGGGCTGTGATGACACAAAAGGGCAGAGCACTGAATTGATAATGACTGGCTCCCAGCCAAAAGTAAAGAAATCTCTTGAAACACTTGTCTATTTTGATGTGATACTACATAATCTGGGGATCTATTGAGGACATCCAATCGTTCTTGTTCAGAAGTGGCAGGATGCACTGAAGAGTGACCATTTGGAACTTGGAACGTTTGACACACTGGTTTAAGGTGCTGAGATCCAGGATGTCTCGGGTCCCCATTTCTATGGCACCAAAAAGAATTCTGAATAGGTTCTGTATCCTTATTAGTCTGTAGGCACCATCTGGATGGCTCTTTTTCTAGCAGTTTTTTTTTTCATTGGCTGCTGCTTTTCTCTGACTGTGTAGAACATCTGGAAATTTTGTAGAATTGGGGTTTTGTAGGGAAAAGGTTATGTAATAACCTCTGGAAATAATCCTCTGCACCCAAGTATCTTTGGTGACAGCTGTCAAGGTTTGTGGATTCAAGGATAAGTAACCCCCCACCCCCAAACTGCTTCCAGAAAGCAGTCAGGCAGCCCTTTAGGAGCGCTGATAAGGTTTCTCAGAAGAGGGAGTTCTGAAACCCTGATTTTGTGGGCCTCCTCTGCCACGAGCACATTGTCTACTACTAGAGTCCCCCCACCACCAAAATGGGGTGGGGGATCTGTCACCATAGAAGACCTAACAAGAGCCTTGCAATTTCTGTAACTACATTTTCCTAAAACCTCTCTGATCCTGGGAAAAGTCCTTTGAGGTGCAGAAAAATGGATACCCATGTCAAATATGGTCTTCTTGTCTTATTCACTCCTCAAATTTTTTTTTTAACCTTGGGTCCAAATAAGGTAGATCCAGCAACGGGAGAACTGATAACGATGACTTGAAAGACTCCACAGAGGCGCATGAAATCTTATGGCTAGTCCTGAACTCTCAGCTCTCGAAGCACTTTAAGTGTGGGAAATGAGTCTCATAGAAGTATTCAATAGGGGTGGCCAGTTGCACAGAAATGGTCTTATTGACCTCCACAGATATGGACCCAGAGAGGGCAATGGAAAATGTGTTGATCAAGTCCCTTTGAAATCTTGTGACATGTGTGAAATAGTTCAGTGACCTAAGGGCAAAGGCCACCGAGGCATACACGTGCTTCCCAAACCCGCCCAACATCCTCAACTCTCTACTGGGGGATAGACAACAGAACTTGCGGAACAAGTTCTTTCTTGGTGGCTGCTACTAGCACCACAGCACCTACTAGGGGACTATTGCTCCAGTGGGACCAGTCTTCAGGTGCAACCAAGTATCTCTCAGGTCTTTTGGGGAATGGCTCCTTGACATCCTGATGCTTCACTGCCTGGTGGGAGATGTGGAACACAATCTCATCCACTGGAGGGACTACCCAGGACATAGCTGACCCAGCTCTGAAAGCCTCAAGAAACACAGCCTCCACTTGGGAAGGGGGGTGGGGTCAGAAGACCAACCACTTTTCTGTTGCAAAACCTCAAGTACTTCACCAAAGGGGACTTCCTCAAGGGGTAACCTGGGAGATGCTTCCCACTCACCAAAGTCAGCATCAGGGAATCTAACTGCCTTCGCTTGCACATATACTTCTGAGGGGGCTCTATGGTGGGGTGTTCCAGAGAGGACTTTGAAGTGTGAGCAGAGTCCTGAATGAGGATTGCCTCAAAGCTTGTATGGTCCGTCCATCCAGCCTGGCTGCCCCGATGTGACAAGATGGATACGCTCAGAGACCACAGCAAACCGCTTTGAAAGGAGTTGACTTGAGGGGGACAAGCAGGTCTTATCTGCAAAGGCTGACAAAGCTCTCTCTACTACTTCTAAAGCCAAATATATAGGAGAAGCAACAGCAGCCCTGGTGGAGGCCGAAGACAACTGCCCATAACAGCTCACAGCATCACTATGACTCTCCAAGGCAGACGTCAGAGCTGAGCCATCTAGGGCGGAGGGTCCAAGAGGAAGATACATCTCAGAGCATCTGAGTCAATCCTAGCCCCCTACCTCATTCTGATCTAGTGCCGACGTTTCATCTCCAAGATCCTTCCAGCTTTGACAAGGTCAGTGCTGACTAGATCAGAGATAGAGTCGAAGAAAGACAAACTTTCAGATCATACATAGACAGACACATGATTCTTCAGCTTGACGGCTCTGAAATTGATGATGAGACTGGAGTAAAGTCAGCAACTGGGTAGCAGCCAATAGGCTTACAGGTCCAATGGGAGATTGAGATGATGCAACTCCCAACTGAATTATCGCCTGGAGAAATTTCCTCATCATTTTGTCTACATCAGTTTTGGTTAGGTCCCTAGATGACCTGAGAGATAATGGTTAGGTCCCTAGATGACCTGAGAGATGGAAGGTGGCCTGCAAGCTTTTCTTGGAGTTTCTTGGAGGAAGGGTAAGGGATACAAGAAGAAATCAGCTTTGAGGTAAAGATGGAGGAGCTATGAGCTGGAGACTTTGACCTTATCAGATCTGATGGAACTGACAGATCCGATGATTTGGAATTTGTTTCAGGTGGCGTTGAACCTGAAACATTGGAGGAAGAACAATCAGAGGATCATTTCCTTCCCTCTTTGCTCTTACTTGATAAATTCCCTTTCATCTTGGGAGCCTTCTCGGAAGAAGAAGCTCCAGCAGAAACAAAAGTAGAGGAGTGTGATGGTAAAAGACCCTTCAAAACCAGTTTACTGCAGCATACAAGGGCATGATGGTTGATAGTCCAACATATCTCACAGTCAGTAGCTACGCGAGTAGAACCCAAGCAGTATACACATTCCTGACAGGTACTGCAGTCTGGTATTTTGTGCCCACAGAAGCTGTAATTTTTAAAACTGGTTGGATTGTCCGACATTGCATCTACCTAAAAGTAAAAAGGAAGGGAAGGTAGAAGAGAAAAAGAGAATACTAACTATAGTAAAGGGAAAAATTCCCAACAATGGTAATACATAGAGTACCTGATAGCTAAAGAGGGAAATTTTAGGTACAGAAGGTCTGCATCAAACAAGGAGTGCAAGAGAAAAAAAATGTTTCCCCCTTTAATAGCAAGTTAGAGAGGGGAAGAACTAGAAACAGATGCAGCCATAAAGTTATGAGTTATAGAAACTATAACATGTAAAATTTACTTAACCAAATACTGCAAAAAACCTGAGCTATGGAGACAACATCCATTTGCTGAAGTGGCAAATGAAGTCTTGGGTAATTCATTAGTGAGGAGGATTATGAGTAAGGGAAGGAGCTTGAACTATGGAGCCAAGTCTTTATAAGTGGCCAAAGTTGGATCAGAGACCCCTCAGTTGAGGAACAGACAACAAAGACATCAAATCCTGAAGAAGAGCCTGAAGTCTGGATAAATAGGGATGTGGATAAGCATCTTTTAAATCTAGTGTTGCTTGGAAACTTGAATGAGAAAGATTATGTAACAGGTTGTGAAGTGACAGCATCTTGAACCTGGGCAATATCGCAAACAGGTTTAGGAAAGAAAAATCCAGAACTGGTCTCCAAGCATTCTTTCTTTGGCACTAAACACATCCTTATATAAAAAACCTTTTCCTACCTGGGAAGGAGGAACTGGCTCTGACACTCCCTGGGACAGCATGTGATGGACATGTGGAAATAAGAGTCTTATCTGGTGGATGAGTGATTACCCCCTGGAAAAAGGAATTTCCCACCATTACCATCTGTAACCTTGATGAATGATCTTCAGAACCCATTTGTCTGAAATTATCTGTTGCTACAGAGAAGAGTGGAAATTCAGATTTTCTGAAAGGGAAAAAGAGGCTGCTTGGGGGGGACAAAGTCCGGCTTGATGGACTGTCCTTGGCTTTTTTTCTTGGGGGGGAGGCTGAATCTTTTTGGAACCTCACTGTCATTTCTGCTTAATGTCTAATACCTGCATTTTATTTTAGTTTTTTGCCAAAACTGAATGTGGTGTTAAGAGAATCCCTTAGGAAAACTGGAAAAGGAGGGCTGAAAAATCTTGATTCCCTGTATCAATTTACCCCTCTCATCACACAATTTTTGCTCACCTCTGCATTTGAGGGGCCAAAAAATAATCTCTATACCAAGAAGAATTTAAAATTGCATTTGTATTACCTGGGATGTTCTCAAAACACACCCAAGCAACCTCCTCAACACAGTACCAGTGGTCATAGCTTATAAATAATATCAACTGAATCATATACACACTGTAAACAAGGAGTAGTAGTGACTTCTACAACAGAAGATGCTAAATTAAAGCAAACTTTTCATCAAAAGAAACTGCAGAGAAAACATTCTTCATACTTTCACAATTAGAACAAATATGAGCCTGATGATTTAAAATTCTAAAAATGAAAGTTGCAAAAGCATACACTTTTCCTCCATACTTACCAATAATCTTCCCATCCTTATCAGTAAGAGTTGGACTGGAATTAATGAAATATTTAGCAGCAGTAGGATTAACTAAAGCTACAGCTGATGGGTCAAGGTTTGGGAAGAATGCAAAAGTTAAAAGACTGAGGAACATTATACATACTATCTACCTTTTTAGGGGCAGCAGGCTATCAAGAAAACTGCAGGCAGTAATACACTTCCACCAAAGCTGACAAAACCGGAGGAATAGAAGGTTCTGGAAATTCCTTCCATAACAGCTTATAGTATTTTCTGAGGGACTAAGAGACCTCAGTGTTCTTCCACTGAAAACACTGGGACATTCTGGAAATAGTCTCAGAAAAAGAGAAACACCTACAGGGAGAATCACAAACTGAACTCCACCCTAAGTATGAATAAGAAATCTGAACAGAAAACTCTGCATCCGTCCCTTCATGTCCTTGTCCACAATAAGAATCTTGAATCTCTTCAGTAAAAGCATCCCTTTTATCAGAAACTACCTTATAAGGAGGATCAATAGCCTGAATTAAACCCTGCGCCAGACCCAGTAAACTTCTCCTACCAAAGGAAGTTTGAGTAGACATGTATCAAGTTTGTTTCTATTTGAAAAGAAAAATGGGACCAACCATGACATTAATGGCAAGAGCAGCTTCCTCAGGAATGGGCACAACATTCTCTCAAAACAGGGAAGCCTTCCCTGTTCTATCTCCCTGGACTGATGAGACTGTCTCTCTCTTGTCCACTGACAGGACTCCAACAGCTGCAGATGATGTGGCTAACCCCTGGACTTTAGTTTCTCTGTAGGTGTGACAGCAGAGGGATGCGGTATTAAAAAATGAGTGGTCTGAGGTACAACTAATGGCCACAGCAGAGTCTCCCACCTACAGCTTAACCAGATTACTAGCCTGCTGTTGTGGCAAAGTCAGTTTGCTTAACTTTTTCTTTTTGTGGCTGGAAAAAGGACTGACCATGGGAAAAAAGCAGCAAAAGCTGGTAAAAATCTGAAATCTTTAAAAATCACTTTTTTCACAAAAGAACACAGTAATAACCACTTTAAAACACCTTACCAGCCCCTGAAATTAAAATGAACACAAGTTCTCTACTGCAATTTTTTTTTAAATGCTTTCAATAACTTTCAACGGACAGGAAAAAAGTGTGTGCCTGTTTTAAAAGTACAATACAGTCTCATTTCAGTCTGTTAAAACACAAACTCCTATCTTTAATACAACTTTCCTGAACAAGAAAGTGTGATCAAACATTTTTTTTTTTTATTAAAATGGAAGGTTTTCCCTCTGAATTAACTTATCTGCCAAGGAAAGTAGCACCACACGCAGTTGATCTTCAAAAGCCTCAGAGGAGCTTACTCTTCAATGGCAGAAAATCTCTGAAGGGTGTGGCGCCCACAACCTGTCTCTTTAGTTCAGCTCAAACTGCCTGTTTGGTTGCGTGGAAGGTGCCCTGAAGCTTTGGAAGCTGACCGGTTATCAAATCTTTGCAGGATATAACCTACACAGTTTAGGCTACTGCTGCAGTGACCAATATGAAAAAAGTACAGTTGTGTACACTTACCATAAATGTAGATGTTTGAGTGTATTCACTGTTGCAGCCATCACATTTGGGTTATCTGCCTGCAACAGGCAGCCCTCAGCTGACCTGAATACCAGAGTCTTCGGATTTCTGCATCGGATGCTCTCTCTTCTTCCATGACGTCAGGTCGTCAGGGGTATAAAGCATGCAGCAGACACCATTAAATCAGTTTTTCTTGCCCAAGATGTCAGGTGCCCCACAACAGGGAGCAATTAATGGTACACCCCGATCAAAAAGCAAACATATCAAAAAAAATAAATATACCAAACAAGAAGGCAAGGTAGAGCCAAGAGAAGTCAGGGGGCTGGAGGGAGGGTAACCAGGACTGCAACAGTGTATACACTCGAACATCTACATTTATGGTATGTGTACACAACTGTACTATGTTCTTCGTGTTTCACGGTTGCAGTCATCACATTTGGGTTGATTTCCAAAGATAAGGAAGGGAGGAGGAAGTTAAAGAGCATTAGGGCCAGCTATTAAGCCCTGCAAGACTGCAGTGGCAAATCCAGCTCTGGATTTAGAAAAGGTAGGCAAGTGGTAATGCTTGGTGAAGGTATGTACAGAGCTCCAGGTAGCAGCTTCTAGGCTGTCCCTGGTAGGAACTCCTCTGAGAAAGACCGAAGAGGTAGATACAGCCCTGGTGGAATGTGATATTATCCCCTGTGGGATAGGTTTTCCATGGAGCTTGTAGCAGAAATGAATGCAATGGGCTATCCATTTGGAAATGGTTTGCTTTGAAATGGCCTTTCCCTCTGCCGGTGCAGCAAAGCCAACTAGCAGCTGTTCAGATTTTGAGAGGCTTAGTCCTGTCCAAATACTAACCAAGTTGTCTGTGCACATCCAGAGAGTGCAGTATTCATTCCCCTTTGTTTTGTGGATTAGGAAAAAAGTAGGCAAATGAATGGACTGATTTAGGGCCACACTAGACACTACCTTGGGCATAAGGAAGGAATAGCCCTGAGGGAAACCCTGTCTGCATGGATGATAATGAAGGGTTCCCACTGCCATGAGGGCCTGTAATTCAGACACTCTTCTTGCTGAAGTGAAGGCTAGAAGGAAGGCTGTTTTCCAAGAAAGGAATTTCAACTCTGTTGTTGTAGCTGGCTCACAGGGGAAAGAGTGAGCTTATCCAATACAAAGTTAAGATCCCAGGCTGGAGTGGGAGCTCTCCTGGATGGGGGGGGAGGTCTTACATTTTTGACCCCACTAAGGAATTGTTTTAGAAAGGGGTGGGAGAAGAGGGGTGTCTCAGTATTATAATGTGCTGAAATGGCAGAGGCATGAATTTTAATGGACGAGAAGGATAGGCCCTTGTGGAGCATTTCTGTTAAGTACTGTAGAATATGAGGTAAGCTGGGCACCGTTGTGCCCATCCCCTGAGCCTGGCTCCATGAACAGTATCTTTTCTACTTTTCAGCATAGGATTCTTTAGTACTAGGCCTCCTTGCCTCCAGAATGACATCCAGCACCTGGTTACCGAGGGATGCTAGAGGAGAGCTCAAGGAATTATCCAGGCTGCAAGGTTCAGGGTTTGAAGCTGAGGGTGTAGAATCTGGCCCGCATGCTGGGACAGCAGGGAAGGGGTCTGAGGCAGGTGCCATGGTTGCAGCAGTGTCACACTGCGCAAGAGGGGGTACCAGTGCTGGCGTGGCCTGTCTGGTGCAATCAGTATTGTCCTTGGCTTGTCCTGTTTGATCTTTAGTAGAACCTTCGAGAGGAGAGGCAGAGGGGGAAAAGGCATAAACTGAGAGGCCTTCCCAGGTAAAGGACAGGGCATCCACTTTCCAAGCTTGACTGTTGGGAGTTCTTGTGCAGAATTTGTTCAATTGGTAGTTTTGAGGGGAGGCAAACAGGTCTACCTCTGGAGTCCCCCATTTGTTCCTCAAGAGGTTGACTATTTTGGGTTCTAGTTTCCATTTGTGTGGGTTCAAGAGATTTCTGCTCAAGTCGTCTGTCAGTGAATTTAGTCTGCCTGGCAGGAATTGAGCTTGTAGGTGTACTCGGTAGCTCAAGGCTGTGTTCCACAGAGCCATGGCTAGTCTGCAGAGAGGGTACAAGTGGGTCCCCCCCTGCTTATGTACCACAAACTGTGGTGTTGTCTGTCTTTACCAATAGTTGCCCTGGAAGAATACGGTCTTTGAAGGCTGTCAGAGCATTCTGTACAGTTAACATTTCTTTTTGATTGATATGCAGGTGCATCAGTCTCTGGTTCCATTTGCCCTGAATGCACTATCCTGCCATGCGAGCCCCCCATGCATAGTGTGATGCGTCTGTTAGGGTTTGGGCAGTAGGGGGTAGAGTGAAAGGGAGTCCCTTGTTGTGGTAGCAGGCATCTGCCCACCAAAGGAACTCTGTCTTCATACAAGGAATGATAGAAATCAATACTGACACCATAGGCTTTTTAGATGCAATTGGAGTTTCCTCATATGCAGTCTTGCATATGGAATTAGTAGAATGCAAGAGTCCATGAACCCCAGGGCTTGCAGTATTTTCCTTGCAGACAGCTGGGGTTTTGTGGCCAATAGTTTGAAGTAGGTTGTCAAATAAACTTGTTTCTCCGGAGTGAGGAATGCCATCTGGGAAGCTGTGTTCAAGCTTGTTCCCAGGAATACAATCTGTTGGCAGGGTACTAGGTGAGATTTCTTTGCGTTGATGGTGCACCCCAGTGAGGTTAGAAGTTTCTTTATGAATGCCAGGTGATATAACAGCAAGTCCTGGCTTTCTGCCTGAATCAGACAATTGTCCAAGTATGGGTAAATCTGAATATTTCTCTGCCTGCAAAATGCAATGGCTGGAGCTAGACAGTTTGTGAATACCCTGGGTGCAGTAGATAAGCCAAAGGGAAGTGCAGAGAACTGATAGTGCATGGAGCCTGCCCTGAAGTGTAGGTATTTCCTGCAAGATTCCCTTATTGGGATGTGCAGGTAAGCTTCCTTTAAGTCTAGGGTTGTCAGCCAGGCATCCTTGGTTAGCATGGGAAGAAGCTGCTGAAGAGTTAGCATTTTGAATTTTGGAACTACCAGAAAAGTGTTGAGAATAGAGAGGTCCAGGATAAGACGCCAGGAGTTGTCTTTTTTGGGTACCAGAAAGTCTTGAATAAAAACATTGCCCCCTTTGTTCTGCTGGGACAGGTTGAATAGCCCTGATACTGAGAAGAGAGAACTTGTTGTTGGACCTCCACCCATTGATTTGGGGGTAGGTCTGGCCAACCATTTGGGGATGGTAGTGTGTGGAAGTGGAATCTGTATCCTTGGGAAACTATGTTCAAAACCCATTTGTCCCGGGAAATGACTTCACAGTTTTTTACATGCAGGGCGAGCTTTCCTCCCAAGGGAGCAGATAGTTGAGCAGGGCTTGGAAGGGTTAAGGTTAAGTCATTGTGCCATTTTTCCGTAGGGGGGTGGCTTACTACTCCCTGCTTTGGAAGTGGGAGCCACCCACTGCTAAGGTCTGTGCGTAGCCTGAGACTGTAGCCTAGGTGGTCTGCTGTTCCTGGGTTTGGACCGAGAAGGCCTGGAAGGGACTGCAAAGGACCAGTTCTTTGAAGGCCAATGCCTACTAAATCTGGGAGGCTGTATGTGTAGGAAATCTTTTAACAGTTTGCATAGATTTAGCTTTTTCCTCCACTCTTTTAAGGACTTCTGCTTTGTTGCCAAAAAGCCGGTCTTGGTTTAAGGGAGCATCCAGTAATTTAGCTTTAACATGATCTGGCAAGTTTTGTTCCTTAAGCCAAGCATGACTTCTAAGTACAGACCCAGTGACAATAGCCCTGCAAAATGCTTCTAAAGTGTCAAAACCACATTGCAAAGTAAATGTAGATGTTCGAGTGCTAATACAGCTGCAGTCCAGGTTTCCCTCCCTCCTTCCCCTCTAGGGGTCTTCTTTTATGGTGTATTTGCTTGCAACTATTGGTCTTTGATTATATTGCATTGCATTATTACATAATTTTATGTATAGCCTTCTTTCTGGGGGCACCTGACATCTGGGGCAAGAAAAACTGAAGAAAATGGCGTCGGCTGGTTCTTTTATACCCCTGTCGCACTGACGTCAGGGAAGAAGCGACGACAACCAACGCCGGACCTAGACTTTAGAATTCGGCCGACCGAGGACCCGCCTGACGGTAGGAGAACCCCATCTGTTATGACTGCAGCTGTATGCACGATGAACATCAGGGGATGCAGTAAGAATGAAAATCTCCGAGGTATTTGCTTTCCACAGGCAAGACAATTGTTAACTTTTACTGACATCGGTTGGAACAAGAAAAAGGATCCCCAATGGGGTACTTACCTTTTTTGAAGACTTCGGGTCTGAAACTCGAAAACAAACATTTCAGGAAATGGACGACCGGCACTTGCAAACTACTACTGCTTCGGGCACCGCACGGCAAGGAAGACTGATGTAATGGCATCGGCTGCATGTTTTATACCCCTGATGACCTGACATCACGGAAGAATAGACAGCATCCAACGCAGAAATCCGAAGACTCTAGTATTCAGGCTGGCTGAGGGCTACATGCAGGCAGATAACCCAAATGTGATGAATGCAGCAGTGAAACATGAAGAACATCATTTTACAGCAACAGTGCAAGCTGTTTTAGAATACAACTGTGATAATTTAAATCATCTGCCTTCCCCCATCTCAGCTGGGAGTAGACTGATGTACACCCAAACATAGCAGAAGATGGAGGTGAGGAGCAAAGCTCTGTTAACATGGATGACACTGTACTGAATGTGGAGTGTTAAAAACTTCCTAAAAATAAGCTCCATGAAGTCCTTCAATTTGTTTGAAAATTTCTTATAAACTGCAGTCTGTCATTTTTTTTTTTTTTACTTTTTATTTGATGATGTTCATGTTACTGCTTTTTTTTTTAACCTTTTTTTTTGGACTGAACCTGAAAATGGACCACGTGGATCAGAATTCTATACCAGTTAACAAAATACATAAAAAAAGGTGTGTGAAGCAACTTCAAAACGGTAGAAGATAAGATGGTAAGGAGAGTTTCTGAAGACTGCATTATACTTAAAATCAGTAAGAAGAAATCCTTATGGCATCTCAGATGCAATATGCGGCTAAAAGGATGAAAATGTTCCAATTACTGACCGTATTATTGAGAACTTTTCTCAGTCTCAGGCCAATGACTCCAAATATGAGGGATGCAGAAAGTTATTTTAAATAAGAGGCAAAGTTCTTCACATACAAAATGGTCACAAAGTACTACTCCAACTTATACTGAGGTACTAATCCTGTTCACACCTTGAGTCCAGTAGTTCTAATGGAAATGTTCCTCAAAACACCACACCACTCACAGAATCTCAAGGAAAAATGATAATAAATAAACTATTAAATTCATCCTTAAACCCAAAAGCAAAATCTACTAGAAAGCCCTCAAGTAATTGTTCTACAATTAGACACATTGACTCTTCACTCAAAAATAGATATGGAAGGGATCCTTGGAGCGAAGATTAGGGATCATATTAATCCCATTCAGCATATTCAAGGATCTGGTACATCAGAATCAATGACAATGGTTTCGGTGACATTTGACATACCCCTTCCCACTCTATGACACCTCAAGAACATGAATACTTCCTTGATAAATGCAACAATTCCTGTAAAGGAAAATACCTTCTGTCTTAGTCACCTATATTATCCTTCCACTATCTCGGGATCTTCACCTCAACGAATACTCAAGACAAAAAAAAAATACATGATTTTGTAAACTTTAACATGCTCCAAAAAAAACTGAAATGCCAACCAGGAGAAAAATATTAGCATGCTGACAAACATACCTGCTAACTGTGCTTTGCGTCCCACCCTTTTTTGCTTTGACCACAATGATGTGATGTTCCTCATACCTAACAAACCAATCCAAATAAAAATGATACAGACTTGAGGATTATCTGAAATGGCAATTATGGTCATTATGGACACTGCCAATCCCCCCACACCGCCCACCCTCAAATAACTGCACGGACATATTCATCCTCACTAGGTACATATATAGTTTAAATATCTGCACTAGAACTACATTGTGGAATTACGAAATGAACAAACTATTAAACGCAAAGACAAAAGCATACTCAGCCTTCAGCCTATACTTAACCTAAGGCTGCAAAGACTGAAGTCAAGTCCATCCAAAGGCCTTCCATACCACCACCCAAATACGACGGTAAATATCACCCATTTGGTGAAAATTTCAGGTCATAAATAGGATCATCCAATCTTTCCTCACACAACATATTTCCACCCCAAATTACATCCAATATGAACACCCTTAACCTTTAGCAAGGTCAAACAAGTTCCAAAGGACTAGAAAAGAAAAAAAGAAAACTCATTTGCGCAAGCAAAATATCCTATAACACTCATTCACATTCTTAAGGGAAAACAATCTCTGATATCTGGAAGCAGGCCGATTCATCTACAAGAAGGCGTTCCATCTTCTAGTTATACATTTTCTGGCTCTCGCTAACATTGTCCCCAACAAACAGGTCATCTTTCTTCATATTATTACTATTAACAACATTCAACAAAATTAAAGACTTTGTCAAAACAAATGTATCAGTACAGATAGCTTGAAGAAATTTGTTAATCTCATTCCAATATGGTTTAATATTAGTACAGTCATAAAAAATATGAGACCAGTCAGCATTAGTGGACAGATAACATTACAACATAACTTGCTGTTTTTGAAGGGTTCATTTTTTGAGAGTTTCTCAGGTGTCAAAAGGATCTGTGTAGAAATTTCCAATCCTCCAGAATTGTGAAGTTTAGTTTAACTGAAAAAAAAATGTTTGTTTCATCTTCCATTGATGATACTTGAAACCCTTTAGTTAGGTATTGCCAAGTAAGAATTTTTAGGAGCTGTCAGACAATTAAAATGTTATATAGATATAATTCATTCTTAACATTATTATTATATAGAAAACCAAAAATCCAGTTTATAATGGTTGGTTCTTCAGAGTGTCACAGCATGCACTAAGGATCTGTGTAGAATAATACATAACTCATCCTTCAAAACCGTACTGTCAAATTTTTTTGACTGCTGTTCTATATGAAAGCTGATGCATTCTTGCAGCTTATCCCATTTGTAGCCTATATCCCACAATAGAACCATACATAAACTTAGAGATCTGAAGGTACATGAAGCTGTAATACCTTGAGTTTGTAACTGGCTACACGATTGCACACAAGCAAGAAAAAGCAGACTCCTATCCTCACTGTTCTCTGCCATCACAGGAGTCACTCAAGGCTCTGTTCCAAGGCCATTTCATTTTGGTATCTTTTCAGATGTTAACAGACTCCACTGTCTTGCTCACAACAAATGCTGATGACTGCAAATGTGTGAGCATTGTCCTCAGTCCTGCTGACACTATCTGACTTCAAACATCACTTAACATTATGCATGAATGGTGAAGTAGAAATGACCTAGGCAAAAAATGCAGCTTTACATACTACTGGTGGGCAGCAACTAAACACTGACAAAAGAGGAAAGCACTTGGAATTCTTGCAGATGACACCTATGTAGCCACTGCTATCTTCAAAGCATATGCAGATAAGCACCTGATTCAGAACAGAGACCTTGTACCAGAGAGGGAAACTGTCCACCCTTTACAGTTACCAGGCAAATGTAGAATACCATAATCTGTTCCCTAACTTACTTGCACATCAGCTGATACAACTGAAGAAGGTACACAGATTCTTCAGAGAAAGAATATAACAGTTTCAACACTTGTTTTACAGCAAAGCACTAAAGAAACACACACTGTGTCCTGTACTCTATCAACACCTTAGAGACAATCTTTGCCTGACATGTGTCTTTCGGCATTTCCTTGTTAGGGGTCGCCACTCTGGTCCGCTAATGATTGGCAGTAGATTTTTACGTGCCGAGTTGGCAGTCCTGACACACAACTTTCAACGAAGGTATGCCCATTCACACATGTCTCCACACAGAAGACGGTATAGCTAAGAATCGAACACATTTTACTGTGAGGCGACAACGCTACCATTAAAAGACCCTTAAAGCCATTTGCTTAAAATGTCTCCCTAGTGACCTGAACACAAAACTGACACCACAAAGAAAATAAATACTAACCGTACTATGAAACATTACAATTTCATATATGACAGACTCTCGAGCTTATAGAATAAAATGTTCTCTCTCAATTAGACTCAACATATTAATTTGTACATTTAAGAAGGAACAAGATGACTACATGCAAGTTCCAGCATGGGACGCAATGCCTCAAGCTACTCAATGGTCAATAGGTCTTGAGCTTGCTCACAAAACCAGTCAAACGCCGATTCAGGCAAATGAAAAAAAAAAAAATCACTATGTGGTTAGGTTAAGTCATGCAAAAATTAGGCCCTCACATTCATTTGCAGAAATGCAACAAAACTTACTTCAGTTCTGGCTGCTTGTGACCAAAGCAGCATCCATATATCTTTACAAGTTGTGGTGCCAGATAATACAATTTATGAACATTAAAATACAGCAAAAACTGTTGTGCATTTTTTCACAGCCAGACTGCAGCTGTATGCACGATGAACATCTTACCATAACCATAGATGTACTTTTCTTCCATGCTGCAGTATTCTTCACCTTAGGGAGGTTGCTGCCTGCAGCACTGGACATTTGGCCAAAGTCTTGAAAGCAGGGGTATGTGCAATATTGCATGCAAGAGCCATAAACCAACACAGGCTACATCTGGGACGTCTGCACGTACCCTATTCAGAACTGGCTGCAGCATAAAGACAGTCCCTCAGGAACAGGAGTTGTAAGAAGTATGAAAACTCTCCCAGACACAAAGTCAGTAGTCAGGGGGAGGACCCAGATATAATATGGTCAAAGATAAGGTAGGTGGGTGGGACTGAACACTGCAACATGGAAGAGAAGGATATATATGGTCATGGTAAGTTTTTACACAACTATTCTATGTTCTTCTATTTTCATGTTGCAGTACTCTTCACCTTAGGGAGAGTACCAAAGCTCTCTAGGTAGTAATGTGGGTGGCAGGAAGGGGTGCAGAGTCTGAGACCCTGCAGAACAGACCTAGCAAACTCTGCTCTAGCCCTGGAGATGGAGTCCAATTTGTAATGCTTGGTGAAGGTATGTACCAAGGACCAAGTTGCTGCCTCCAGAAAAGAGTAATCAATGCCCTTGAAAAAGGCTGCTAAAGAGGAAACAACTTTGGTGGAATGGGCTTTGATAGGTGACTTCAGCTGTTTTCCATGAAAGCAATAGCAAAAGGCAATAGCCTTAGAAATCAAAGAGGCAACTGTCTGTTTTGACATGGCTTTGTCTAGGGTGAAATGAGACAAAAAGCTGATCACTCTATCTGAAGGATTTGGTCTTATCTAATAGAACCTCAGTTGCCTATGAACATCCAAGGGAGTGCAAGGCCCTGAGGAGTTCAGTGGCTCAAGGTAGAACACAGGCAAGTTAATGGTCTGGTTTAGGGATATCTCATTAACTACTTTTGGCATGAAGCAACAGTTAAGTCCCTAGAGAAACCCTATCCTTATGGAAGACAAGGTAAGGAGGTGAAGCCATAAGGGCTTGGACCTCAGACACCCTCCTGGCAGAAGTGCGGGCCACTAACAAGACTGTTTTCCAGGTACAAAACTTGAGAGGAAGAATGGGCTGGCTGAAAGGGAGCTAGTGTAAGTTTTTCCTGCACAAAGTTAAGGTCCCAACGTGGGGGAATGGGCCTACCAGGAGGCCTAATATGAAGGACCCTTTTCAAAAATAGCCTGACATCTAGCCTGGAAGCCAGAGGTGGAGTCGGGGGGAGGCAAGCAGAAATGGCAGAGAGATGCACTTTCAGTGAAGAATAAGTCAACCCTGAATGCAGCAATTCACACAGGTAGGAAAGGACCAGTGGAATAGAAGCTTGAGATGGGTCTTGTTTACTCTTACGGCACCAACTGGAGAAGCTTTTCCATTTGAATAAATAGTTTCTGTTAGTACTTGGTTTTCTGGCCTCCTACAGAACACTGAGTACATCCCTCTGAATATAGGTGTCTAAAGGGGATCAAAACTCTATCATCCACACAGTCAGAATGAGAAGGTGGGGATAAATGAGGGATCCCTTGTCTTATGGGAGTAGGTCTAAGCGGTGAGGCAACCTGTGGTGATGGCCCTACTAGTCACAAACAGAATTTTTGGTTTGGTTTTCTGTACTTTCAGGAGGACTTTGTGAATCAAAGGAAATGGGAGGGAAGGCATACGGAAACATACTCCTCAAAGGAGAAGGTGTCCGCCCGCCAAGGCTTGTGGATGGGGAAGCCTTGTGCAAAAAAAGGGGCAGCTGTCTGTTCTGGGAGAAGGCAAACAGATCCTACCCGGGGAATACCCCACCTGTGAATTAGGTCCAAAAACATCTCCTTGTGAAGCATCCATTCATGGGAGGGTGTTAAGGTCCTGCTCAGGGTGTCTGACATCACTTCGTCTTCTGATGGGATGTAAACTGCCTGTAAATTAATCTGCAGTGTTGTTGCCAGGGACCAGATTTGAGCTGCCAGACTTCTAAGAGGGTAGGATTCTGCTCCTCCCTGTTTATGTACCACAGGACTGCCATGTTGTCTGTGACAACCTTCAACATGCCTGGCAAAAGAATCTATTGAAAGGCATGTATTGCCAAGCAAAGGGCCCTTAGTTCGTTTAGACTGATATGGTTCCTTCTGTCTGGAATGGACCATTCCCCTTGCACTGGCTGTTGGTACTGTGAAGGACAGCCCCCATCCTAGATCTGATGCATCTTGTGTAAAGATGCTGTTTGGTTGGAGGAATCTGTAAGTTTACCCCCTGACTGTGGTTGATGGTTGTGATCCACAAGGTGAGCTCCCTTTATAAACAGGGGAGAAGAGGAAGACTCGTTCCAATGGGATAAACATGTTGGTTCCAAGAATTTCTCAATACCCACTGAAACTTCCTCATATGCATCCCGGCTAAAGAGATCATGGTGATCAAGGAAGCCATGAATCCCAGGATTCTCAGGAATTCTCTGGCTGCGATGGATGGTAGGAGGGTTTGGAAAAATTGGTTGAGAAATTCCACTTTATGGGTGGAGACAAACTGACATCAAGTCTGCCCTTATCCTGCAGCCAAGGAAAACAAGTCCTTGTGAGGGAGTCATTTGGGACTTCAAGTGGTTCACAGTAAAGGGACTTCAAGTGGTTCACAGTAAAACCTAGATTTTGCAAAAGCCTGCAAACCCAGTTCAGATGTTGAGACAGGGTGAGAGTGTCCTGGTGTAGGATCAAGAGACCTTCTAAGTAAGGGCAAATTTGTATGCCCTGTAGTCTGCAGTATGCAATGACTGGGGCTAGACATTTGGGGAACACTCTTGGGGCTGTGGAGAGTACAAAGGGCGAGGGAGAGAACTGAAAATGTAATGAACCCACTGAGAAACAAAGACATTTCTTATAAGTGGGATGAATAGGGATGTCAAAATAAGCATCATTCAGGTCCTGGGATGCCATGAAGGCATGGTGAGGGATAAGAGGAAAAAGGTCCTGTAATGTGAGCATTTTGAAGGTAGGCACCTTGAGGAAGAAGTTGAGGAAGGATAGGTCGCCACGGACCATCTTTTCTTGGAACCAAAAACATCATGGAGTAAAACCCAGTGGCTACTTGATCCTTGGGTACTGCTTCTATAGTGCCCTGGGAGAGGAGTTCTCAGGATGGTGGGGAATAGAGGAAGATGACTGGGTAGAGGTTGTGGAATTCCCTGAAATGGTGGAGATGCCCACTAAGTTATGAAGTATTCTTCTTTCGATAATGAAGAGCACCCATTTGCTGCTTGTGGTAAATTTCTGCCAGGAGGGTAGGGATAGGGTTATGGCATAGGGAGAGGGGGGTGGAGATGGGTAATGGAAGAGTCACAGCTGAGGAGCTCTATTGGGGTCTCGCTGCCTCCAAAAGGATGAAGGTGATGAAGTGGATGAAGCTCTAGAGCGGATTGTTTCCTAGATTGTCTTCGTCCCCTGGAATGAGCAACAGAAGAATGGGAGGACTGCCTCAAAGCTGGGTTTTTGGGGGTAGTTCCTATGGAATCTGGGAACTGGTGACACCAGAAAATGTTTTCGCTTCTGCAACTCTTTCCCTTTTTCCTGCAGTGACTTAAGTAGTTCTGCAGAGGCAGCTCCAAAGAGTGCTGATTTATCCAAAGGAGCATCTAACAGTTTCACTTGGACATCCAAGGGGAAAGTTTGGAGTCTCAACTATGAGAACCTCCTTAATATTGAACCAGATACAGCCGATTTGGAAGATGCTTCAAGAGCATCATAGCTGCACTTGACTGAGTGTCTAGTCACCTGGGATACTGGGTTCAGAAGGGTGTCCAGCTGAGCCTTGACTGGTAAGTCAGGCATGTCAGACAGCAGAGTAGAGGCCTTGGTTAGGGAGTCCACAGCAAACTTTACCATATGAGTTTGATAATTAACTGTTCTTCTGGCCAAAGTCGAAGTATACATCTTCTTCCCTAACCTATCCATACATTTTCTATCATTATCAGTAGGAAAAAGAGAAGGTAGCTGCCTAGAAGTCTTGTCAGCTGAAACTGCAATAACTGCAGGAACTGCTGGCAGATTCTTAAAAAGATACTGCTCCTCTGCAGACACTTTGTAAAATCTGTCTAGTCTCTTGTTAGCAGGAGGCTGTGACTCTGGGCTCTGGAAGCAGCTAAGAAGGCATCCTGGAAAGCTGGTAGAAAAGGAGGGACTGCAGATGGTGAGGACTGTTCCATCTGCAGGAGTTCAAAATACCCTTTCTTGGTCTCAGAAACATCTAAGGCCTCCCATTTAAAATGCTGCCTGGAAATATCATCCCCAAAATAGAAATCTTTTCCTGGGGACTCAGGAGTGAGGGTCTCTTCATCAGGAGTAGCAAAACCTTGGGGGATTCAATCCAGGAGCAATGTGTCAGGGATTCATCTGAGGAGGAAGAGTCTTCCTCAGTTTCTTTCTGTGAAACAAGCGTTTGGCCTGAATGGGGAATCTTGGTCTGGAGTACATGAAAGGCCTTGAATACAGATTGAGAAAAGGTCTCCCAAGCCAGAGTAGGATCTTTAGCCCTATGTTTTTCCTTCGGTTTCCTTTTTAGAGAGGTGGAAGGAGCAAAAACAGCAGAAGGCATGGGTACTGACGCTGGAATGGATGGCAAGGCAGTAGAAGGCCTCTCAGATGCCACGAGCCATGGCTCCCCCCTCAACATCAGGAGTTGTTGGTTGTAAAACCTCAGTGGAGGTACTCTGGATCCTCACTGCACCAGCTTCCCCTTCGGTTCCCGGTAACAGGGAAGAATCCGAAGTCTGGAGAGATCCTGGGCTAACACTCGCCTTGAGGCTCTCACTGGATTCCTGAGGTGCAGCTTGGATGTCAGGCCTTCTTTGGCGCTCATCGGAGGTGCCCGCTCTGCCTTCCATTTCAGACACCAAGCAGTGCAGTCGCTGATTCTCCAAGTAGAAATTTAAGGCCAACAAACGGCTTCTAAGGGTTTTAGAGACAAAGGACTGGGAGATATCACAGGACTTTTAGTCATGACCTGCCCCTAGACAAAATAAATACTGATCGTGCATGTCCTTATGTGGAATTTGTCTTCCACATGTGCACTTTCCCTTCCTAGATGACATGCGTCTGAAACACGTAAAGAAGCAAGCAAAAAAAACACAAGGTTACTTATCTGAATGTGGACAGCCAGGAGTGAATGTTGAAAGTGGATGGCCAAAGTCAAACAAATGCTGTATTAATGGAGCTGGCAATCAAACGTCTGAAACACACTGCGGCAGAAAAGTTCTGAACTGGGTACATGCAGACGTCCAAGATATAGACGGTGTCAGTTTACGGCTCTTATATGCAACATCGCACATATCCCTGCTTTCAAGACTTTGGTACACTGGCAAGATGTCCGGTGCTGCAGGCAACAATTCCCTAAGGTGAAGAATACTGCAATGTGAGAAGAGAAGGACATCCATTTGTATACTTTAGAATATAATGAGTAACGATTTTAGCATTTTATCCACAGTGTTTAAATGCTAGTGCTTGTTTTACAGTTTTCTTATTGCTCTTTTTTCTTGCTAGCATTTTTATGTTTAACTGGATAGTACTTGGATAAACTCTAAAATCACAGGCCACTTTACCTCAGAGCAAGGGAGTATTCAGAGGTGCTACAAACTAACTTGGCAACCATTCTTCCCTCACTCATAACTGAATATTATCCAGAATTATAACAGGAACCCTCTAGTGTAAAGAATCTCAGCTGAGAAAGGGAGGAACCCCAACTAGGTGACTAACCCAGCTAGGAGAAGTACAAATGTCCTAAGGAGCACTGTGCTCCATATGTAAGCCCTCCAATTTCTCCTTGCAAGGATAAAAATCTTTAAAAGTTTTACATTGGTCACAGGAAAAGGAGAGGCTACCAATGAAAGTCCTTTAGAGACCAGTCTCTGACTTGTTTTGCAAATATGATAGGCTTCTGAAAAACAAAACCCTAAAACAACTTTTTTTAATGTGACAACACTAGTACATCACATGTAATATAAGTAAAGTAGAAATCCCCAAATGGGGATGGTTTACTGAAGCTTGCAAGGACTATACATTATTTGCAGAAGAAAGAAATGGAAAATGGCACAGATGACCCCCCCTTACCATTTACTGCATGGCTTCCTGTTGATGTCCTCAACATGTGAAGAAACCGATAAGTCAAAGGCAGGCATCACTTTTTTGGTTAGTCATCTTTGAGGGAAATTGGCTAGGCTTAAGTGGCTCACAGTGGCAGCTAGCCTAGTACTTAACTATGAACCTATAAACCTTGGATGTTTACAAGCAGAGCACAACGTTCTCGCTCTCTTTGTGACGGTCAGTATGAAATCTAGCAGTGAAAAGTGAGCAGGCCTCTGGTGTTGCCAGATGTTCATGGTGAGGGTCACCCATACAAAATAACTGGTATTAAGTCATAAAAGTTGTATATCATTACAGAACTCGCAACCAGGCTCAATAATGTAAAAATATTTTCAAACCAATTAGTAACTATAGCTTCCTTACCTTGTCAAAAAACATCAAAATTTGCACTCTTTCAAGCAGTGAGGAGGAGCTGGTGTTGTACCTCTCAACTGTCTAGATTTTTGTCTTTTTTTTGTCTGCTCCTCCTAAAATGTGTGTCTTCTACCAAACCACTGAGGACTGAAGTCACTAAATAATGGCATCCACTTGAATTTCAGGCTTCATATCCTTCAGAAAATCCACGCTAACACAAATTCAGTCACTCTAGCAACTAAGTTTACAACAGCAATACTCAAAATCTGTCCTTATTTTTGAGCCCTTGTCTCCCCCCCCCATTATTTTAGGCTTTGTCCAGATTTTTTGCATAAAAAGTTTGAGGTATGGTTGGTGTAATGGTTGCAAAACTCACCTTGAAGCCTCCTATATCCTACAGGAGGCCTGAGGGCCACAATCCAGCCCACCATAGCATTTTATCTGGCCCTCGGCAATCAGATGAAATGTTTGTTTTAAATTAAAACCGTGCACAGACTGAACCTTCCTAAGACTGATGTTTGTCTCCCGAAGACAAAAAGGTTGAACATCCTTGTCCTAAATGAACAATGTTCCCTGGTGGGGGCTTCCTAACACAACATAACTTGTTAAAGGTTGATAACCAGGTGCTTTCTCTGCTGCATTATGGTTTCAAACTGACCATAGTTGAGGTTTTTATGCCTTCAATATTTTACAGAACCTCCTCCTGGAAGACAAAACATTTATTATATCCCAGTAACAGAAGTGTTTCCACACAGGTCATGTGTTTAGAAGAACTTGTGTAAACACTACTTGAAAGAACCCTTACTCCTCTTGATTTAAGTAGGTGCCCTCTCTCTTCATGTCACAAGCTGATAGTAGCTGTGGAAGATTTGTGACCTGCAAAAATGTTACACTGTTACCACAATCAGATATCTCCGACTATTTGGAATTCACTATAGCACCATAGGAGCCAGTACTTGGAAATGAAACGTTTTCTGCTCCATCCTGAAATAATCCTTACAAAAGTACAGCATTTTTACAGCAAATGTTTGGTTGTGGAAGGTATATCCTAGAATTTTTTTTCCCCACATCATCATCCATTTTGATGCTCTGACCTCCAGAGGTGATCTGTCTCGCACATACTGTATTCAATGAAGGAAGATTTATTTTTTCCCTCTCTTACAGCCTGTGTTGGTGATAAAACAACTTGCCCTATTCTGGCAGGCATTATTTTCACAGCTGTGAAAAGTACTAAGGATGCAAGTCACACAACACTCAAAAGATGAGAAAAAACTTTACAAACCTTTTCTATGCTTCATCTTGCCTTCTACATAGTTTTTGCTTCATTTATTATGTATATCCTAAAAGAACCAGTCTCATATGCTTTCTTAGCTCCTATGCCTTTACTCATCCTTTTTTTACCCTTACACTTGGTCCTTTTCTCTAAAGAAAGGTATGAGTACCTTCTTTAAGTAAAGGCATCACAAGCAATGTACAACGGGAAAACCAACTGCATATTGTTTGGGGTCCACATTCCTAGCAATAGAAACTAACATTCTATTCACTTTAAGTTATTCCCCCAAGGATTTCTTTCAATGTTGCTTTTGAAAGCTATATTCCTCCAACATCAAACAACCCTGGATTCTGCTGACCAGAATGCATTACCTTGCACTTCTTTCATTATACCACACTAGCCAACTCTCCAGCCATCTGACAAGAACAAAATAATTTTACAATCCTACAAAACAGAAACAACGTAAAACTCTGTAAACCACACATAAAACAGAAGCAGTCCCTTTTGTAGAACTTACACAATACTTTAAGCGCTTTTCATCTCAGAACCAATGCCTACCCCAAACCCAGGTCACTGGATTTATTACGGAATAACATTGAAAAATTTTAATTTTTCAGTCTCTCAGTAAAATCATGCAAAAAAAAGACCAAATGTGAATCTTGTGGCACACCATAGGAGAATACTTCATTGGCAAGAAATCCCCTAAACAGCTATTGTAATTCTTTAGGTCCTGCTCCCAAATTCTATAGCTTTCCCAAACGCCTGTTCTGTCTCACTGTATCAAATGCCTTAAATATGATCACAATCACAAAAATAATGCATATGAACAGATCTTCCTCAGTCTGACTCAGTTAACAACACTGTTACTAGTTTTATTTCTACAAATATATTACTATATGTAGCACCATAAAAATTCAAATTTACTTTATTGGTATTTGTTTACCAGAAAAGTCCAACTAGACAACATGCCCCTTTTCATTTGAGGCTTGGAGAGAAACTCCACATAAAATACATGCATTAAGTTTACAAAAGGTCAAGTAGAAAGAAGTGTACAAGTCTAATAAAAACATTACCAACAATCATTGGTTAATGATTAGAAGACAATCACAGTATCAAAAATATTATTGAAGAAAACTGGGACATTGTCAAAGGAAACCATTTCCTGATTAACATCTTAGGTGAAGCCAAATCATTTGTTTATAGGAAGGCCAAGAATATTAAAAGTTTTGTTGAATTTAAACCTAGACCATGTGAGAAAAGCACTAAAAGATGTGAAACTAATTGTACATTTTGTATATTTATACAGCAAGGTGATAGTTTTTACTGCCCTTATTTAAAGAAGATCATTAAAACTAGTGCAGGGGTGACTAACACTAAAAAAGTAATTTACAGAGCACAGTGCAATTAATGTGATGCATTCTATGTAGGCAAGACTGTAAATAAACTCAAGCAAAGGATTTCATGTCATCTGTCAGAAATCTGCTCTGGATGTAAAAATAATGCGCTAGCCAAACACCTTTCTCTTCATAAAAGACACACAGGTTTTAAGTTCCAGACTCTGGATCGCATAGACATGGGTGATCCTGAAGGAGACATCCCGAATATTCTGGAGAAACATGAACTCATGTGGCAATTAAAGCTGAACTCTTTTAGAAAGCCTGGACTAAACTACTACTGTTAAATTAAAAGTGCACTGGAACTTAGAAAATTGCCACATTGTTTACATGACTAATTGTATTTTATTTTTTCTACAAATTGGTTTTAAATACCATTTTAAATCATTTGAAATTTAAGTGTATATTTTGTTTCCATCATCATACATACATATATTTTTTTATTTTTATTTTTTTCTGGTTCTCTTTTTTTTTTCCACTTTATTCAAAATGATGGTAATAACAATACTAACTAATTATACAATTATATAGGTTTTTAGGGTTCTTGTACACAGACCTGAAGAAGTCTAGAAGGACGAAAGTGATCTTTGTTAACAATAGGTTATGAAAATAGAAACTGATTTTTACATGCAAAATGTATATGTATATATTTATATATAATTTTTGATCGCAAAATGAACTAAGGTTGATATATTTCCAGCCATGTAGTATATTGCCTTGTATAAAATCACAGACTTAATAATCTACTTAATAATTTGGTTAAATAAGATGTACCATTGAAGTACATTAGGGCTATATATTATTAAGACAGCTACTAGGTAGGGCAGGACCAGCTCGAATGTCACACTGATGGGGGAAGGGATGTGAATTTAACATGTGTACCAATAGCACTGTTTTACAGCACAATAAACCACTCCCATGCCCGATAAAAAGTATATATATATATATATATATATATATATATATATATATTTAGAAAGCTTGTGAGGAAATTATTACTCTATTTTTGTTTTACTTGGATCACTTGTCTGTGTACTTAAAGGATTTTCGACTGGAAACAGACTGCCTTGCCTTGCTTGAATTACTTTCGAATACTTAGTAATGCTGTAGAATTATATATTTTCTATTATTACGTTTTAACTTGACGTGTTTACGTTCGCTACTTCTACTACTACTGTCTGATCTGATTAATATACAGTGATTAACTAGAAATATATGGACTGAAAATCTTCCACACAGAGAAGTTTCTTACACTGTTTTGTTTTTAGACCCACTACACTTTAGTGGGTTGTTTGAGACTTCGGGGATACCACGGAGATTACTTGTTTGATGTTATAGAAATGAGTACATAGTCTTAACTAGTAAACCAAAACAGAAAAGAGAAAAGAAATAAAATCAAGAACATTAACAACTAATTAGAGTTACTGCAGTACAGAAATACCTTTTTTGCACTGTACATGTTACAACATTTAAAACTGAAAGCCTTGAGTAACCTATAGCAGGGTCAAGCCATTTGGAAGAAAGTAGCTAAAAGAATAGTCCCTTTCCCAGAGTGAAAAACCCAGAAATGGGATTCCCATAAGGGAACCATAATTCAGCTTATTAAACTCGGAGGTACAACTTTAGTGACAACCACTAAAACAACTCAGAAGTAAAGATAAAAATAATTTGAGTAAAAGAACAGAGATTCTTAGAATATAAAAGCAGTGGAAGGAAATCCTCAATGGGACTTAGCTGCCAGACTTAAAGTGCCAACTGACAGTTGATCTCCCGAAACCTGCAGAGGAGTGCCATCTTTGGCAGCAAGAAAGTTCTGATTTTTTGGCACCATAATTGCTTCTTTTCTACTGCTTCCCTTACACAGGACACTAAGAGTGTGAACAAAGTGCCTTAAAACTTTGGAAATTGGTTAGCAAGTCCAATCCTGTCAGGATATGTCCCTTACATCTTAAGGATAATGCAACAGTGATCTAATTAAGTACAGTTATATAAGAAATTACCATAACAGTAGATAACCTACTGATCACTGCTGCAGTATTCCAAACAGTTGGGCTTTCACTACCAACATCTGGCTGGGGTATCAAATCCTAAATCTTTCCAGTAGCAAATATCAGACATATGACCTCAGCTCGCAAGCATTGGGGTACATAAGCTCGCAAGCATTGGGGTACATAAGCAAACAGAGTAAATCCTCAAATTATCTTTAAGCTGGCAACATGAAGACCTCAGAGAGGAATAGTAGTCAGCTAGGAGGAACATAGCAGAAAAAGAGGCCCCCCCACCCCATTAGTCCTAGGGTATAAAAGGCAAACAGCAGAGAGAAGGGAGAAAGAAACTGTTAAGAAAAGGGGGGAGAAGGCTGGGAAAGAATACTGAAACTGTGATAGAACATCTACTGTCACGATAAACTGTTACAGAACTGTACAACGTCTTGACTGAAATCGCTGTTGCAGTTGTGGATGTGTGAGAAACAAACTCAAATACCCAAGAGTGTGTGTGTCAGCCACTTCAAAGAACAGAAGGGAAATGAGAGAAGGAGTGCAGTTACATTATTTCCTGGAGACTGCTGACCACCAAAAAGCTTAACTGCTTTATAGGTGACAGCTTGGAATCTGTGCTTATATTCTGATCCTGGTGAGAGTAGGAGCAGAGTGCATTGATTCCTGACTCTTTCTGGTTGGAGTCCCTGTGATTAGCACTTGCTCTAAAAACCTGCTGGAAAGCCTTAGGAAAGCCTTAAACTGATACAAGCACTCAACTATGTTTGTTAATAAGGATAAATTAATTATAGGCACTAAACAGCCTAGAATTGCAAAGTACCTTGCCAAGGTAAGGGAGAAAAAAAAGCACCTAACCAGGCATGTCCAAGGGTCAGCTTCCGGTGATTTCTGTCCACCTGGTGAATCTGGGCATACTGGAGCAATGCAGCGATTGCCTCATGTACACAGAACCTTCTCCTCCTACCACCCAACACTACAACCTGCAAGAGATGGGCTTACATAGCCAAACTGGAAGCAAAGCTCTCTCCAGCCAAGATTGTGCTCGACAATCAAGAGGAGAAGGTTAACACCCGCACTACACCTCAAGCAACAACTAGCCCTTCAAAACCCTCGCCACCACCCACACATAGCAACACTAAACCCACATATGCAAAGGCCCTTAACATTACCCTGCCCAAGCAGCAAGAACCTCCGATACTGTAACGCAAACAAATACCAATTACAACCAAAGTGTCACATAGCTCACAACACCAGTGTGCCACCCAACAGCCCCTAAGGCAAGACAGTGTACCCAACACTTTAGTCATAGGTGACTCTATAGTCAGGCACACTGATGTCCAACTTACCAGGCTGAAGAAGAAGAAAATTACAGTCAGCTGCCTATCATGTGCCAGGATCCGCCACAACGCATGCACTCAAGTCACTCCACAACAAGTACAAATACAACGCTGTCATTGTCCCTGTTGGAGTGAATGACTTGAGAAGTATCACCCTGAACTACATGAAAACAGACATGGAACAGCTCTCCGATCATGTGACCCAGGCAGGTATGACCCTAGCCCTGAGTAGCATCCTGCCTTCACCCAGAATGATACCACAGTACAAGGACAAAATGATTGACTTCAACAATTTGCTATGCTTCTGGTGTCATTCAAAGGGGATCCAGTATATGTCTGCCTGGGACGACATGATCGACAAACTACAATGCTTTGCCAGAGATGGTCTGCACCTGTCACCTCTGGGATTTAGGTTACTGGCTAAGGCTCTTGCCACTGCTACAGTGCCTTTTTTAGGCAAGGCTCAAAGGACAAAACCACCACCGTAACAGGTACAAGTATGCAAATTCTGAAGGTAATGCTACAAGTCTAAACCTCAAAATGCCCTCTCTCGAGGCACTCCTAAAAGTGGAGAACATCAATATCTGTGCAGTAATTGAGACAAGGTTCAAGGCTCCAGACAGCACCCCTGCAATACCAGGCTACATCTCTTCAAACACTTTTCGGCCACCAAACCAGGATGAAACACTAAAGTTGGAGGAGTGTCCATATTTACCAAGGATATTCACACCTCCAGGCTAGTTGCCCAACGCAATGCATCCGAAATTCTCCAGGTACAACTAACACTAGGTACAACTGCAATCCAAATTTTAGCTTGCTAGAGATCCCCCACCATGCCCCAAGATTCTCACTACACCTTTCTAAACACACTGGAAAATATTAAGACACAACTAAACACCCTAATATTGGATGATTTCAATTACCCTGCCATTAACTGGGAAAACTACTTATGTAACACCTTTGCCCAACAGTTCTTGGAATTCATAAATTCCAATGCCCAGGATGAACTAATCCATAGACCCACCAGGGGCTCCAATATCCTGGACCTGGTCATTACCAACATGGGAAATTGATGCTCCACACCAGTGGTCAACCCCCTTGTTGGTTAGGTCTGACCATAAGCTAATCACCTTTGACATCCATATCCCACCTCTACCCACCAGTAAAGAAACATCCATAAAAAACTTCTCCAAGGCCAACTTCATGCTACTCAAGTCAAAAGTGACAAACTTCAGGACACCCATGTAGACGGAATTGAAAGTTCGACTGCCAAATCCCACACTAAAGTGCTGCACGAACACATCCACTCGTGCATGAATCATGCCATCCCAAATAGAACCAAGACACTCTCCTCCAAAAAAAGGAAGCCAATCTGGTGGCCCCTTGTCATAAACATACAACTGAAGGAAGAGAAACTGTTGCAGAAAAGAAGAAAATCCCAGGATGCAAAAAACTCCCTTACCAGCCTCAGTAAGAAGCTGAAATCCCTCAAAATCCTCCAAAGCTAGTTACAAAAATAAAATTGCCAAACATTCCATAGACAACTACAAGGCATTCTATAGCTATGTCAAGAATCTAAATGGCAATGCTCACATCTGCTGAGCTACAACAGAATGGTACTAAATATACTGATCCCAAGGACATCAAAATCCTGGCAGATCGATTCAGTGCCAACTTCACCCACTAAAGTGCCCATCTTAATACCAAAAGATTGCCAAATTCTGGTAATCACGGCCAAACATGTAAAAAACGCACTCTCCAAAGGTAATAATACATCATCCATGGGACCAGACGACATCCCGGGCTGTGTACTACGTGAACTACAAAATGAACTGGCACCTCACCTAAGTGTCATGTTTAATCATAGCCTCACCTCAGGCTTCGTGCCCACTGAGTGGCTCATAGCTACAGTTATCCCACTCCACAAGGGGGGAATCCACCTTAGATCCTGGGAACTACCATCCCATCAGTCTGACGAGTCTGATCTGCAAGGCCATGGAGTGTATTATGGAAATTATAAACAAACATTGGCAACCTTCAAACACTTCGAATCAGTCTCCAGAGCCGTGGACGATGGTAAGGTGGTCCACACAACCTATCTGCCAAAGCCTTCGACACCATCCCCCACTTTGGAATCATAGATAAACTTACTAAGCTGGGCATAAATCCCTGCATCCCTCAATGGGTTGCCAACTGA
This sequence comes from Protopterus annectens, assembly GCF_019279795.1. Taxonomy (NCBI): domain Eukaryota; kingdom Metazoa; phylum Chordata; order Ceratodontiformes; family Protopteridae; genus Protopterus; species Protopterus annectens. The sequence goes on from NC_056741.1 coordinate 432,144,334, forward strand.
CTTACTGACAGAACCACACAGTAAATGTAGCAGACTCCAAATCCAGCTCCAGACAAGTGGAGTACCTCAGAGTTCAGTCCTGGGACTGCTCTTGCTTGGCATCTATTCCTCTGAAGTACAGGCCAATACTTAGGGACTCTGGCTAACAAAGTTTGCAGATAACTGCAAACTGGGAGCAATTATTGAATCCCCAAATGATGTGGATATTCTACAAAAGGGCCTTAGAGAAACAGATGCTTGGTGCCAGAGCCATGGGCTCAAGCTCAATGCCAAGAAGTGCATAGTTATCCCCTTTGGGAAAAAACATGTACCCATGAATTACCACATAGGTGGCATTACACTAAACAGCAAAAGTGTGATAACAGACTTAGGAACACAAGTGGACAGTGGTCTCACCTTTGATAACCACATCGCCACAACAGTCAGGAAATCCTTCTATGTGGCACACCTCAACACTAAAGGCTTTTCATCCAGAAAAAAAGGTAGTCATTGTCCCACTATACCCATCCTTCATTAGACCCATCATAGAGTACAACGCCCCCATTTGGTATGTACCTCACAAGACAACTGCAACTGGAGCTGCAGAAACACCTCACTAAAAGAATCACAGGCCTAAAGCAGATGTCATATGCTGACCGACTAAAAAAACTTCAGCTATACTCTTGCATATTATCTGCTCAGAGGCGATCTCTATTTAACATGCAAGACCATGTCAAACCCAGAGCTGTGACATGCTACACTTAAAGAAATCCCAATATAATACAACCCTACACCATCACCTGAGCCTTAAGATCAACATACCAAAATCTCATAAATGTCATCAAACATAAGAATAAAGCAGGCAAATCTCTCTTTGCCTGTACAATAGCAAAAACCTGGAACTCACTTCCAAATCACATAACTTCTACAAGTTCTGCTCCACAATTTAAGAAACTACTCAAAACCCACTATTTTAACAATTGGCTGCGCCCATGTGAATCCCCAGGCTAATCCACTACATTGCAGTGATGCAAGGATTCTGCCAAAGATCACCTAGTAGTGCCTAACCTCTGAATATTTATTTTTAACTAACAATGTTTTATTCTGATGGTACTGACTTATATGTTTGTGAAGAAATGTTAAATATGTTCTTATATAATATTTATATGCATTAAGAAGACTGTGTTGTATTTTATAAAATGTATTTGTTAGCATTATTTTAAGTGGAGCTTTTCCCCCCGGGTCTCCGCTGAAAATGGACCTGTGTCCAGTTGGACTTTCCCTGTCATCAAATGTAAAATAAAATAAATCAGTAAATAAATAATCCATCAAAGCCACACGCTCCAGGTACCTAAACCTTGTCATCACAATGAACAAAACATGCTGGAGGGATAGGTTCCTGACCCAGAGACTCCCCATACTCTGGAATAGACTGCCCATACATGTCAAGCAGAGCGCCTCCTTGGCCCTCTTCAAAAGCAACCTTGACAATTGGATGGGAGATAGGAAATTTACCCCGGGGATCACGTGAGTTGCCTGATAGGAAGGGGTCCAGGGAAGTAAATATTGTGGGAAGAAATAGCCAGGGTATTGTTATGGCTAGGCTTGTACAGGCCCTAGGGCTGATAGCCTAGTACCAACCTATGAACCTATGAGAAGGGAAAGAACTGTCCAACAGGCCAGAAAGGTTGACCTGCTGAAGGCTGTTCTTGACCTGGAAAAGGCATCAGTTCTGTGGTGTTTAGTGAACATGTGCACAGAACAGGTAGCAGTTTCTGGATAGTTCTAGAATCTTCCCCTTTGTTGAAATTCCCATAAGATTCTACTGCTCTAGTCAAGTGATCCCTTGTGAAAAAGAGTAAGGGATTACCATGGTGTGGGTAATAAAAGGAAACAGACTTTGAAATCCAGCTTGCAATGACTTGTTTCGATACTGGTGGGCCCAGCTGAGAGTCCATAAAGAGACATACAGTTGATCTAGCCTATAATAACCTTAGCCTTGTCCAGACAGAATCTTAGTTGTCTGTGCACATCTAGAGAATGAACTCGGTCACCCCTATTCTGTGGACTGGGAAAGAAAGTAGGCAGATTGATGGCTTGAAATAAACGAACGTGTCAGTGAACAAAAATACCCTCCAAAAATTGTTTCAAATCCAGTTAGTAAAAACGAACAGTCTTTATTGACAAAGTAGACTCCAAGTATAAGTGCTTTCGTCTGCCAACATGCAGACTTTATCAAATACATAATCTTTCTCATTAAGCACCTTTATACACCTTTGTAATTAGGCAAATAATTAATTTTTAAAGTGAAATTACACAAATACATTTCAAACAACATTCTTACAAAATTATGAAGAATGTGATCTTGTCTCTTAAGACCTCCGCTCTGGCATCTAAAATGGGCTTTATATAGAAGCTAGTTGATTAATCCCAGGTAATTCACATGCATTTAAACGCAGTTGCCATCGCAGTTCACATTCCTCTATTTTATTGTGCCAATTACCACCTCTGGCTTTTTTCTCCACTATTTCTAAAATCCCAAATCTACAAACAGTAAATGAGGGGCAAAGTAATGTGTGTTTGTACAGGGCTTTAACATTGGCAGTTCTTATGGCGTACAAATGTTCATATATCCTTCTTCTAGGAACCCTTTCAGTTTTCCCGATGTAAAATCCATTACATCCATCACATATGCCAATGTATACCAACCCTTTGCTTCCACAATTACCCGCTGCTAATCTAATCTCTTTCAAAGGTTCACCTACCCTTACTACCTGATCTCTCAGTATGTAGACACACTGTGCACACATCCCACATGGTCTCGTACTTTTATCCAACACCTTTTTTAAGGGATGTTCCAAGAGGTGTTTGATGTTATTACCCATCTTATGGGTGAATGTTGGATGAGGCCCTAACTTCTCCAAAAGTTCATTATTAATACCCAGAATTGTCCAGTTTTTCTCTAAAATCATCCTAACTTTTAAACCAAATGGGCCAAATTGAGTCACCATAGAATGTCTAAAATTCTTTGGAATAGTACTGTCCTGAAAAACATTCTCATGTCTGTTCCCAGTATGTGTCCAAAAGTGGTTATCCAAAGTACCCAGTAGGGGGATAAACTTAGTACCCCATCCATCAAGTATCTCCAAACCCAATTCATGGGTTAGTGAATCTGGGTACTCCCGTGCCTTAAACATCTCAACTAGATTTCCCAATTCCATTCTGAAATAGTTCAAGGGGGAGCACATTCTTGCTCCCCTTATCATCTGCCCTCTAACAAGGTTCCTTTTAATGTGATAAGGATGTTGACTATTAAACCTCAGAAAACAGTTTGAATAAGTAGGTTTACGGAATACCTTGGAAGCAAATCTGTTTGAGCTGGAGATCTCTATTAATGGTTACATCTAAATAACCAATAACCACAGTCAAATACATGAGTAAATTTGAAATAAGGACATATACTGTTCATGTAATCCACAAACTGATTCACATATTGTCCATCTCTTTTTCTAAGCAATAAAAATATCGTCCAAATATCGGATGTATATAACCCATTGTTTTAAGAATTCAGAAGTGAGAACATATCTATGTTCCCACATTGCCATCACTAAATTTGCATAAATGGGGGCACAACTAGCCCCCATAGCAACTCCTTGCACTTGTTTGTAATATTAATTCACAAAAAATATAAAGTTATTCATCACTATCTGTTCCATCAATTCTGTCACAAAATTGATCATAGTATTACTCAAACTGGAATGTTGCACTAATGCTTCATTAAACAATTCTAGGCCAACCTCATGAGGAATTGAGCCAAATAGGTCCACCACACCCATTGTGGAAAAACCTTTTGTTAATTCAAAATATTCATCCTTAATTCTAGTCAAAAAATCCCAGGAATCTACAATCACCTGGCTGAAAGAAGGAAGGATTTTCTTTACCAAATGGTCCACAAATACCCCCATAGCATAGGTCGAGCTGTTGTGCCCAGCTACTATTAATCTATATGGTGGGTGATGAATTTGTGGACCTTAGGGATACCGAACACTGTCGGGATGGTAGGGTATTCATTCTGCAAAAAATTGTACAATTCTTCATTAATCACCCCTTGATATAAATTGTCCTCTAAATATAACTGTAACCTCCTATGTGCTACATGTATCTCATTCAGTGACACACTAGTATATTTATTGGTGTCCTGCAACAAAAGTGTAAGGTCATTCACATAATCGATCTGATCTACCAACACCACCCCACCCCCTTTATCCGGTTTCATAGAACGAACAGTATCAGATGTCCTCAAGTTTTTTTAGTAGTATCGCCTCTTCTTTGGAAATATTATAAAATCTATTTTTGTGTTTAGAATGTTCTTGAAAATTTTCTTTAGAACAAATTTGTTCAAAATATTGCAACATAGGGTGGAGTATGGGATTAAATGTGCTCTTTTTCTTAAATTCCTTATTAAAACATGTTTCCACAATGTCACCTTGAAAAAATAATTGAAAATTTAGCTTCCTTATGTATAATTTGAGTTCAAGAAACACATTAGATATATCCGGGGTGTTAGTTGGTACAAACTTAAATCCCCTTTCAAATAACTTAAAATGCTCTTTCCCTACTGTCTCCGCTGTATAATTAAAGATGTTAAAACCATTGTAGCTAAGCAATTTACCTTCAAAACTGGAAATAATGGAATGTGAATCTTGAAAATTTACTAGTAATGATTCTGGTTCCTTTTGTTCCAGTATGTCTTCCTCTCCCTTGGAATCCTGCCCCTTGAACTCGGTTGATTCCCTAAAAAAATTCTGTCTATTCCTATTCTGATTGTAAATACGTTCCGATCTACGGAGTGATGGGTAATCATCTAATACCTCATCCACATCTATGTGGTTAAATTCAAAATTGATGTCACCCCTTTCAACATCCCTAATATCAAGTCTATTGTTCATGCCATTAGTAGTATCTTGGTTTATATTATTAGGTGGCCCATAATAACCTTTAGGTAGTATGTAGGCTTCCTTGTGTCTATATTCCATTTCATCCCTCCTAAATTTCTTTTGTTTCCTAGCAATGTTGTCCTTCACTTGCCCCTCTATTTTTACAAAAATATTATCTTACTTTGTCATCATGTTATTAAAATTAACATCATTTAAAACATTATTTAAAATGTTCACTTCATCAAATAAGGCTTTCACTTTATTGTTCAATTTAATAATGAAATGTAACAGTTCAATTCCATGCCGGTCAAACATGGATAAAAGTTTGTCAAGTTCCTGCTGGACCAAGATGGCTTACTTGAGTGACATTTCATTTACCACTTTCTTGAAAGAGGGGTTGACCCTCAGAGAGAGACACTGTCCTAAGGGAAAATCAGAATGGGAGGAACGGACATAAGTTTCTTAGTTCCAAACAAATGTGTTTTCACTGCTGGCGTGCACCCAGAGTACCAAAGCTTAAACCTTTCCAGCAGCACGTCATACTTATAACTACTCGCAAGCACTGGGGTATATAAGCAGACATATGAGAGTAAATCCTCAGACTGTCTCCAAGCCAGCAGCTTAAAGACCTCTGACAGAGAAGTAATCAGCTAGGAGGGGCATAGCAGATGGGACAGCCAGTAAAAAAACTGTTTACCACATATACAATTTGAGAGAAGCAGCAGCAGCTGGTTCAAAGGGAGGCAGAGTGAACTTTTCCAGAATAAAACTTAAGTCGCAGGGGGAGGCACAGGTTCTCTCAAATGATTTAAGTGCATAACCCCTTTTAAAAATTGCATGACCTTAAGCCTCATCGTAAAAGGCGGATTGAGGGGAAGACTGACCAAAATGGTTGAAAGGTGGACTTTAATGTAAGAAACCAGACTGCTTTTCATGAGCTCACACTAAAAGGATAATACAAGTGGAAGCTCTTATCTTACAGGGTCCTGATTACTTTCTTGACACCATATTGAAAACCTTTTCCTTTTGGCTATGTAGGATTTTCGTATGGTAGTTTCCTTGCTTCCCAGAGAACCCAGAACACATTTTCAGAAAACTGATGTCTGGAAGGGATCAAAATCCTATTGTCCACAGGCTTAATTTAAGGTATTATAGGTTGAGGTGAAGCAATGAACCCTTCTTTTGTGCAATCAAGTCCACTTTTTGCAGTAGCTTGAAGTGATTGCTCCTGGCTATGTGATAGAGAAGATGTAACCAATGCTTCCACGGTCAAAAGATAATACAGGATGTGGAGGGAAGGCATAAAGAAATTCTCCTGTCTATGGGAAGGATAATGCATCTGTCCTCCAAGCTGAGGGGCAGGGAGACCTGGTGCAAAAGAGGGGGAGCGTGTTTTGCTCTACAAGGTAAATAAGTCTACTTGTGGTGTTCCCCACCTGTGGACTGTCGACAAAGACCTTTTTGTTGATCATCTATTCATGGGGGTCTTCAATGAACCAGATGAAGAGAGTCTGCCACGACACTGTCCTGGAATGGGATGGGATCTATACTGCTTATAGAGACGTACTTACCTTGATGGCTAGGGTCCCAAGCAATCTGAACCAATCTGCATAAAGTACAGTTGGGTACACTTACCACAAATGTAGATGTTCGAGTGTATTCACTGTTGCAGTCATTACATTTGGGTTATCTGTTGCAGGTAGCCCTCAGTCGGTCTGATTAACAAAGTCTTGGGTCCTGCGTCAGTTGCTGTCCCTTCTTCCATGACGTCAGGTTGTCAGGGGTATAAAACATGCAGCTGACGCCATTACATCAGTTTTTCTTGCCCAGGATGTCAGGTGCCCCCCTAATGGGAAGCAATTAAATATAAAAATACAATGACAGACCTCAAACAAAAAAGCAAATACACCAAAAAGCTTTTAGACATAGTGAAGGAAAGCAGAAGTATAGCCAAAAGAATTTAGGGGGCTGGAGGGAGGGTAACCAGGACTGCAACAGTGAATACACTCGAACATCTACATGTATGGTAAGTGTACACACAACTGTACTATGTTCTTAGTGTTTCACTGTTGCAGTCATTACATTTGGGTAGATTCCCAAAGCTATGGTTGGGAGGAGGAATTTAGATAGCATTAGGACCAGCTATAAGGCTGCAGTAGCAAACTCTGGATTTAGAGAAAAATGACAAATTATAATTCTTGATGAAAGTATGTACAGATCTCCAGGTAGCAGCTCCTAGGATGTCCCTGGTAGGGACGCCTCTGAGAAAGGCTGCAGAGGTAGATGCAGCCCTGGTGGAGTGAGGTCTGATTCCCTGTGGGATAGGATTTCCGTGGTGCTTATAGCAAAAATGAATGCAATGGCCTATCCATTTAGAAATGGTTTGCTTTGAAATAGCCTTCCCCTCTGCCCCTGCGGCAAATGCCACCAGCAATTGTTCAGATTTCCTTTGAGGTTTAGTCCTGTCCAAGTAGAATCACGTTTTCTGTGCACATCTAAGGAATGCAGTATCCCGTTCCCCTTTGTTCTGTGGATTGGGAAAGAAGGATGGCAAATGAATGGACTGATTAAGAACCACACTGGATACCACCTTGGACATGAAGGATGGGTTGGTCCTGAGGGACACCCTGTCTGCATGAAAGATGATGAAAAGGCTCCACTGCCACAAGGGCCTGTAATTCATATACCCTTCATGCTGAAGTGATTGCTAAAAGGAAAGCTGTTTTCCAAGAAAGAAATTTTAAGTCTGCAGTAGGAGCTGGCTCGAAAGGAGGTAGAGTGAGTTTTTCCAAAACAAAGTTAAAATCCCAGGCTGGGGTTGGTGCTCTCCTGGGTGGTCTCAAATTTTTGGCCCCTCTGAGGAACTGCTTGAGCAGTGGATGAGAGAAGAGGGGAGGTTCGGTGTTATAATGAGCTGAAATGGCTGAGGCGTGAATTTTGATGCAGGAAAAAGACAGGCCCTTGTGAAGCATCTCAGTTAAGTATTGTAAAATCTGAGGTAAATTGGGCGCTGCTGTGCTCATCCCTTGAGACTGGTTCCAGGCACAGAATCTTTTCCATTTTTCAGCATAAGATTTTCTAGTACTAGGCCCTCCTTGCCTCTAAAATGATATCCATCACAGGTTTACTGAGGGATGGTAAAGGAGAGATTAGGTAATTAGCCAGGCTGCTAGGTACAGTGTTAGAAGCTGAGGGTGCAGAATCTGGTTCTCCTGCTGAGACAACAATGAAGGTGTCTGAGGCAGGTGCCATGGGGAAAACTGTGACACACTGCACAAGAGGGGGTACACTAGTGTTGGCGCAGCCAGTCTGGAGCAATCAAAATCATCCTTGGTTTGTCCTGTTTGATTTTTAGCAGTATTTGGAGAGCAGAGGCAGAGGGGGAAAGGCATAGACTGATAGTTTTTTCCAGTTGAAGGATAGAGCATCCACTTTCCAGGCTTGTTTGTGGGGACTCCTTGTGCAAAATTTGTCTAATTGCTAATTCTGGGGAGAGGCAAACAGGTCTATATCTGGGCTCCCCCATTTGCTTGTCAACATTTTGAAAATCCTTGGTTCCAGTTTCCACTCGTCTGGCTCAATGAGGTTTCTGCTTAGTCCGTCTGTCAGTGTATTTAATTTTCCTGGCAGGAATTGAGCTTGTAGGTGCACTTGGTAGCCCAAGGCTGTGTTCCACAATGCCATGGCTAGTCTGCAGAGGGGGTAGGAATGTGTACCCCCTGCTTATGTACTACATAACAGTGGGGGTGTCAGTCTTTACCATTAGTTGTCCTGGAAAAATGTAGTCCTTGAAGACTGTCAGAGCATTCTGTACAGCTAACATTTATTTTTGAATGATATGCAGGTGCATTTGACTTGGGTTCCATTTGCCCTGAATGCACTTCCCTGCCAGGTGAACCCCCCATGCATAGTCTGATGCATCTGTTAAGGTTTGGGCGGCAGGGGGTGGTGTGAAAAGTAGTCCCTTGTTTTGGTGACAGGCCTCTGCCCACCAAAGGAACTCTAGGCGTAGGCAAGGTATGATAGGAATCATTGCTTCTAGATTATGAGAATGTTGACACCATAGGCTTTTTAGATACCACTGTAGTTTCCTCATATGCAGTCTTGCATATGGAATTAGAAGAATGCACAAGGCCATGAACCCCAAGGCTTGCACTATTTGTCTTGCAGATAGCAGGGTTTTTGTGGCCACTTGTTTGAAAAGTAGGTTGTCAAATGAATTTGTTTCTCTGGCATGAGGAAAGCCATCTGGGAAGTTGTATTCAAAAGGCTTGCACTATTTGTCTTGCAGATAGCAGGGTTTTTGTGGCCACTTGTTTGAAAAGTAGGTTGTCAAATGAATTTGTTTCTCTGGCATGAGGAAAGCCATCTGGGAAGTTGTATTCAAGCTTGCTCCCAGGAATATAATTTGTTGACAGGGAAAGTACAGTTTTGTACCTACCATAAATGTAGATATTCGAGTGTTCCCCCTGCTGCAGTCATCACACTTGGCTTATCCTGTCGTCAGGCGGTCCCGCAGTCAGCCTGAGTTCCAAAGTCTTGGTCCGGCGTCGGCTGCTGTCGCTTCTTCCCTGACGTCAGTGAGCCAGGGGTATACAAGAGGCATCCCACGCCATTTTCTTCAGTTTTACTTGCCCCAGATGTCAGGTGCCCCCAATAGGTAGGCAATATGTATATATATTGATATATAAAAAAGTACATATAAAAATAAAACAATACCTTCAGGCACAAGCAAATACACCACAGAGGTTGTATAGGATAGAGTGGTATAGATAAGTCCAGCTAGTTCAGAGGGGATGGAGGGAGGGTAACCTGGACTGCAGCAGGGTGAGCACTCTAACATCTACATTTATGGTAGGTACAAAACTGTACTATGTTCATCGTGTTACCCTGCTGCAGTCATCACACTTGGGTTGAATCCCAAAGCTAAGGATGGGTGGTGGAGTTAAACAGGGTTAGAAGAAGCTAGTAGGCCCTGCAAAACTGCAGTGGCAAAACCAGCTCTAGTCTTAGAATATAGAGGTAAGTGATAGTGTTTGGTGAAGGTGTGCACTGAACTCCAAGTTGCAGCTTCCAGAATATCCTTGGTTGGCACCCCCCTGAGAAAGGCTGCTGATGTAGCTGTAGCCCTGGTGGAGTGGGACCTAATGTTAGCAGGTACCGGTTTCCCATGATGCATGTAGCAGAAACGTATGCAATGTCCTATCCATTTTGAAATGGTCTGTTTTGAGATAGCTTTTCCTTGTGATCCTGCAGCATAGGCTACAAAGAGCTTGTCAGATTTTCTGAAAGCCTTAGTTTTATCCAAGTAGTAATGTAATTGCCTGTGAATGTCCAAAGAGTGCAGGAGTTTTTCTCCTTTGTTCTGGGGATTTGGGAAAAATGTGGGCAAATGAATGGTTTGGTTTAGGGCCAAACTGGATACCACCTTTGGTATAAAGGATGGGTTAGTTCATAGAGAGACTCTGTCTTGATGAAAAATGAGGAAGGGCTCCACTGCCATTAGTGCCTGTAGCTCTGAGACTCTTTTAGCTGAAGTTACTGCTAGTAGCAGGGCAGTTTTCCATGAAAGAAATTTTAAATCAGCTGAAAAAGCTGGTTCAAATGGCGGCAGTGTAAGCTTTTCCTGAACAAAGTTGAGATCCCAAGTAGGTGTTGGTGCTCTCCTGGGCGGTCTTATGTTTTTAGCCCCTCTGATGTACTGTCTTAGGAGTGGATGTGAAAATAAAGGAGGATCCGTGTTGTATTGAGCTGAAATTGCTGAGGCGTGGATCTTAATAATGAAAAGGAAAGTCCTTTGTGCAACATCTGTTAAATATTGTAGAATCTGAGGAATGTTTGGATCAAGGGGATTTTGGCCTTTAGCCTGGTTCCAGATGCAAACTCTTTTCCATTTGTCTGAATAGGTTTTCCTGGTGCTGGGCCTCCTGGACTCCAGAATGACATCCATAACAGCTTTGGATAGAGGTGTTGGCTGGTTGTTTAGGTAATTTGCCATGCAGCCAGGTTTAAAGTCTTGAGCTGGCTGTGTAGAATCTGATTGTCTCGCTGGGTGAGCAGGTGAGGAATTTGTGGTAAAATCCATGGTGGGCCGTGGGCCATGTTCCTTAGAATTGGATACCAGTGCTGACGTGGCCAGTCTGGTGCAATGAGTATCATTTGTGGCCTCTCTAATCTGACTTTCAGCAGTACCTTTGCTAGAAGAGGCAGTGGAGGAAAGGCATACACTATTAATGTTTTCCAACTGAATGAGAGGGCGCCCACTTTCCAAGCTTGTGGATGGAATGTCCTTGTGCAAAATTTTTGAAGTTGGTAGTTTTGGGGGTTGGCAAACAGATCTTTGTCTGGGCGTCCCCATTTTTGAGTTATCATAGCAAATACTTGTGGATCTAGTTTCCACTCGTGGGGATCCATGATGTTTCTGCTTAGGTCGTCTGCCAATATGTTTTTCTTTCCTGGCAGGAATTGTGCTTGTAACTGAACCTGGTAAGACAGTGCTGTGCTCCACAAGGTCATTGCTTGCCTACATAGAGGGTAGGAATGTGTGCCCCCTTGTTTATGTACCACATTACAGTGGTATTGTCCGTCTTTATTATTTGCTGCCCTGGGTGTAAGAGGTCCTTGAAAGCTGTTAGGGCATTCTGTACTGCTAGCATTTCTTTTGGATTGATATGCAGATACCTTTCATCTGTAGTCCATTTGCCCTGAATGCATTGTCCTGCCATGTGTGCTCCCCAGGCATAGTCAGATGCATCTGTTGTCATAGTTTGCCTGGCTGTGGGTAAGGTGAAAGGCTGACCCTTGTTGAGGTGACATGCCTGTGCCCACCATAGAAACTCCTGTTGAAGGCAGGGAATGAGTGGTACCATTGTTTCCAAGCTGTGGCTGTGCTGAGTCCATACACTTTTCAGGAACCATTGTAATTTCCTCATATGCAGTTTTGCAAATGGTACTAGTAGTATGCAAGATGCCATGAATCTCAAGGCCTGCAGAATTTTTCTTGCAGGGAGTTGAGTCTTTGTTGCCATTATTTTGAAGTATTGAGTCAGCTGTTGTTGCTTGTCTGGCATGAGATAAGCCAACTGGGCCGTTGTATTCAAGCTGGCACCCAGGAATATTATGTTTTGTGAGGGCACTAGTTTTGATTTTTCATTTACTGTGTACCCTAGGCAACTTAGAAGGTGTTTGACAAATGCCAGATGCTTTAAAAGAATGTCCTTGCTTTCTGCTTGAATAAGGAAGTCGTCCAGGTATGGGTATATTTGAATTCCTCTGTCTGCAGTATGCAATTACTGGTGCCAGGCATTTTGTGAAGACCCTGGGTGCAGTAGATAAGCCAAAGGGCAGTGCAGAGAACTGATAATGGGTTGAACTTGCAATGAAGCGGAGGTATCTTCTGCAATTTTGTCTGATAGGGACATGCAGGTATGCCTCGCTGAGGTCCAACGTTACTAGCCAAGCATTCTTGCCCAGCATGGGAAGAAGCTGCTGTAGTGTTAGCATCTTGAATTTTGGTACTTGTAGATAGGTGTTCAGAATTGAAAGATCCAGAATGGGTCTCTATGCTTTGTCTTTTCTTGGGACTAGAAAGAGAATAAAATGCTTGTCCTTGCTCCTGTGTAGGTACCTGTTGAATGGCTCTCATGTCCATGAGAGCTGTAACTTGTTTTTGTGCCTCTGCCCATTGATTTGGTGGCAGGTTTGGCATTCCTTTTATCCTTGGCAAGGTATGAAAGTGGAATCTGTATCCTTGTGAGACAATGTTTAGGACCCATTTGTCTTTTGTGATGATGTGCCAGTTGTCTGCAAAAAGTGCTAATTTTCCTCCCAAGGGAGCTGCCAAGAGAGATTTGCTTGGTAGTTTGAGGATTGTGTCATTGTGTTTGTCCTTCTGCTAGCTTGGGGCCTGTCTTCTCCTCCTTTCTGGGTAGCAGTACCCCATTGTGGCGATGTTTGTAAAGGCCTTGTGACTGACCTCTGCCCCTTGGGCATCTGTATTTGCCCCTCTGTGATCTGTCTAAAGCTGTAAAGGACCAGTTTTTTGTTGGCCAATTTCTGCTGAAAAGAGGGGGTTGTACCTGTAAAAAAATCCTTGACCGTCTGCACAGACTTTGCCTTATCCTCCATTTTCTTTAAAACCTCTTCTGCTTTGACACCAAATAATACATCCTGCTGTAAAGGTGCATCCAATAATTTTGCTTTAACATGATCAGGTAGGGTTTTGTTCTTTTAACCAAGCATGTCTACGTATGACAAACCCAGTAACAGCTGCTCTACAGGAAGCTTCCAATGAATCAAATCCACATTGTACAGTATGTTTGCCCACCTGTTCAGCTACATGCAACAGATCCTGCATTTCACTGAATTCAGACTGTTCAGAATGTCTGCTCATTTTTTGTTTTAATTGAGACATTAGGAATTGCTGATATTTCAGCATGTGAAACTGACAATTTAATGCTCTCATAGCCAGAATAGCTGAGGTGTACATCTTCTTTCCCCATCTATCTAGTACCTGTCTGGTTTGGCTGGAGCAGGAGGTAGAGAGTCTGCATTTAGACTAGTCTCCAAGTAAACATCATCCACAATGTCTAAACTGGAGGGATAGCAACAGGTCTGTGCTGGGGTAGTAAAAGGAATTCTCAGAGCCTTTTCTTAGAATCAGAGTAGTCCTGGCCTTCCCAGTGGAAATGTTTCCTCATGGTATGTAAAGTTTTCCCAAATGAGTAGTCTTCAGGGGGAGATGCTAAGGGAATAGAGTCTTCAGCATCAGAGTCTTCATAAGGGGGAAAGGTGTAATCCTGTTCCTCAGAAGAATCTGAGGAAATTAAAACCTGGTCAGAGGAAGCATAATCCTCCTGTCTTGGCCTTTTATCTGGAGGGGGATGGGAACCCCTGATTAGGGTAATCAAATCTTCAGCCATCTTAAGCATCTGTTTCTTAGGCATGGGGCCTTGAACTGTAGACTGATGTACAGTCTTTTTTGGTTTTAATGGAGTTTTAAGCTTAGCATAAGATTTAATGGTGAGTGTAGTCGGTCTGAAGACACCTTCTGCAACTGAGGGTGTTTCTACTGCACTGGGATCTCCTTCTGCTCCGGTGTTGGAAGGGCCTAATGAAGATGGCTGCAACGGCCTAGCACACTCTGCTTGGGAATCTGCAGCTGTCTGGGGTTGCAATTCTGCGGTCGTCAGGGGCTGCATAGGCGCCTCACTGAAAACCAGAGAACTGGCGATAGGCCCAGCAGAGGCCTCGGAGTCTGGCTTGTTCCCAGGCTGCATATACTTATCCTTGCGTTTTTTATGCATGCCGGTCGTCGGATGCTCCGACGGCATGATATAATTAAATTTCCTACCAAAGTGATGTCGTGCGAAGTAAAAACGGAGTTTGATAGTTCATTTATTAAACCTAGCACAAAACCGACAACCTGTGACGTCATGGTCTGGGCCTAGGCAAGGAATACAATAAGAATGGAAGTCCTTATGAGGTATTTGCTTCCCACAAGAAATGTAATTGTTAACTTTTTCTGACATCAGACTGAGGCAAGAAAAGGTTCCCCAACGGGGTACTTAGCTTTATTGAAGACTTCGGACTGAAATTCGATTCGAAAATCTCAGGTGTCGGCCGACCGGCACTTGCGGACTGCTTCTGCTTCAGGCACCGCACGTCAAGAAAGACTGAAGAAAATGGTGTCGGATGCCTCATACACCCCTGGTGCACTGACGTCAGGGAAGAAGCAACAGCAACAGACACCGGACCAAGACTTTGGAACTCAGGCCGACTGCTGGACTGCCTGATGGCAGGATAACCCAAGTGTGATGACTGCAGCAGGGTAACATGATGAACATCCAGATGTGATTTATTTTTGCTTATGGTGTACCCCACACAAGTTAAAACCCTTTGTACAAAGGCCAGAGGATTCAAAAGTATGTCCTGGCTTTCTGCCTGAATTAGACAATCGTCCAGGTATGGGTATATTTGAATATTTCTTTGCCTGCAAAATGCAATGACTGGAGCTAGGCACTTTGTAAATACCCTGGGCGCAGTAGATAAGTCAAAGGGCAGTGCAGAGAACTGATAGTTCGTGTAACCTGCTTTGAAGCACAGGCATCTTCTGCAAGATTCCCTGATTGGGATGTGCAGGTATGCTTCTTTTAAATCTAGTGTTGCCAACCAGGCATCTTTGCCTAGCATAGGAAGCAACTGGTGAAGAGTCAGCATCTTGAATTTTGGAATCTCCAGAAAGGTGTTTAGTGTAGACAGGCCCAGGATAGGACACCATGAATTTTCTTTTCTGGGTACCAAGAAAACTCTCGAGTAGAAACCTTGTCCCTTTTCCTCTTCTGGTACCAACTGAATAGCCCTGAAGCTTAAGAGAGAAAGTACTTGTTTTTGGTCCTCTGCCCACTGATTTGGGGGGAGGTCTGGCCACCCGCTTGGTGTTGGCAATATGTGTAATTGAAATCTGTATCCCTGGGTCACTATATTTAAAACCCATTTGTCCTGGGTAATGCATTCCCAGTTATTTGCATGACGAGCAATCTTTCCCCCCAAAGGGGCAGTCAGTTGATAACTGCTTGGAAATTTTAAAAGGAAGTCACTGAGACAGTTTACCATAGGGGGGAGTCTTATTACTCCCAGATTTGGAAGTGGAGGCCCCCCACTGCTTAGTCCTGTGCGTACCCTGGGATTGCAGCCTGGGAGCTCTGCTGGATCTGGGTTTGGTCTGGAAGAGGCAGAAAAGGACCAGTTCTTGGAAAGCCAATGCCTACTAAATCTTGGAGGTTGTACTTGTAAAAAATCTTTAACAGTTTGCATAGATTTAGCTTTTTCTTCTATCTTTTTAAGAACTTCTTCTGCCTTGTTGCCAAACAGGCGGTCCTGGTTTAGGGGAGCATCCAGTAATTTTGCTTTAACATGATCTGGTAGGGAGATTTGCTCCTTAAGCCAAGCATGCCTTCTAAGTACAGACCCAGTTACAGCAGCCTTGCAAGATGCCTCTAGAGAGTCAAAACCACATTGCAAAGTATGTTTTCCAACCTGTTCAGCTGAATGCAATAAATCCTGTAAATCCTTATTTTCAGCACAATCAGGAAACATAATTTTCTGTTTAAGCAATCCAACAATATACTGCTGATACTTCAACATATGAAACTGGCAGTTTAAGGCCCTAACTGCCAAAGCTGCAGAAGTGTATACCTTCTTACCCCATCTATCCAGCACCCTGGAGTCTCTATCCGAGGGGGGTAGGATTTTTGGCCATAGTAGCTTTAATGCCCTTGGGCCACTGTGAAATGGTCTCAGGATCCGCAGTAGGATTTTTGAAAAGGAACTTGTGAGAGTCAGGGACCCTGTAATATCTATCAGGTTTCCTGGGAGCAGGAGGTAAAGAGTCAGGGGCCAAGCTAGATTCTGCAAATGCATCAACAATGTCTAGTACAGGAGGTATGGCTAAAGGCCTGTGCTGGGGCAGGAGTAAGAAATCCCTAAGCCTCTTTTTAGAATCAGAGAAATCCTGACTTTCCCAATAAAAATGCTCCCTGAGAGTATGCAAGGTTTCACCAAGAGAGATATCCTCTGGGGGTGGGGGGAGTAGAGGGAATGGAGTCCTCAGCATCAGAATCCTCATAGGTAGATAAGGGTAAATCCTGGTCATCAGAGGAAACAGAAAATTCTGAATCCTGGTCGGAAGTATCAAACAAACTCAGTCCTAGGTCTCTTAGAGGGGGAAGGCTGGCTTCCCCTGACTAAAGTAATAAGATCTTCAGCCATTCTTATCTATTTTTTAGACAGAGGCCTGACCATGCAGTCTGGGCATCAGTTTTTTAGGCATGGTTCGAGATTTAGGCCTTGAAGAAGAAGATGGCATCGGTTTAATACGCAAGTCAGTAGGCCTGAATACAGCCTCAGAAGCCGGTATCTGCACAGTGGCTCTGGACCCATCCAAGGTAAAGACATCCGCAGGTTCCACAGTTGAAGCATCCTGAGGCATACCGGACTCTGAATGGGTCTCAGTAGAGGCCTGCGAATCATGGGTAGCGGGTTTCTGGAGCTGCGAAAGCTCCTGAGTACCGGCGAACTGGCGACTGGCTTAGGAGAAGCATCGTCGGCAGCTCTGGACCTAGGCGGCCTGTCTCTGTCTTTGCGTTTTTTCAAAATGTCGGTAGTCGGAAGGCTGACCGAAGACGCATCAGGATAATTGAACCAAGCAGCAAAATATTTAGAAACGTAAATATATAGACGATGGATATTTCATGGTTTAAATAAGGCACAAAACCAACAGCGAGGTATGTCGTGGTCTGGGCCTAGTCACAGAATACAGTACAAATGAAAATCTTTATGATGCATTTGCTTTCCGCAAGTAATGCAATTATTTACTTTTATTGAAATCGGTTAAGAGCAAGAAAAAAGTTTCCCCAACGGGGTACTTAGCTTTTAGTTGAAGACTTCATTTCTGAAACTCGAAAATGAAAATATCAGGAGTCGGCCGACCAGCACTTGCGAACTGCTTCTGCTTCGGGCACAGCACGGCAAGAAATACTGATGTCATGGTGTTGGCTGCATGTTTTATACCCCTGACGACCTGACGTCATGGAAGAAGGGATAGCAACCGACACAGGACCCAAGACTTTGCTAATCAGGCCAACTGAGGGCTACCTGCAAGCAGATAACCCAAATGTAATGACTGCAACAGTGAAACACGAACATCTGGTATGATCTTGTTCCTCCTTACTTGTTTAGTTACAGATTACTGTTGTGTTGTCTGCGAATACTCAGAGGTCCTGGTTTCCAAAGGTGAGTGAAGACTTGAAGGCCTGAATGAGGGCCTTCATCGCTTTCAGATTAATGTGCTCTTTCTTGGGGCTGGACTGTCAGCAACCTTGCACCTTTCCATCCATGCTGCACAAGCCTTGTCTGAAGCATATGTATACAGCTTTTTACTTGGGGGTTGTACTGTTTAGCGCAGGCTTGAATTGAGGTTGATCTTCTTGAGCTAGGGCATGAGAGAGATGTGTCCAGGGGACAGAATGTTGGGACCACACATTTTTCAGGTAGTACTGAATTTTCGTCATATGGAACTTGGCTAACAGAAGTACTGGTACAGTTACTGCCATGAATCCTACTGCTCTGAGAATCTCCCTGACAGAACAAACTTGGAGGTTAGAGACTGGAAGGAGGTAGGGAGGCTCTGCACTTTTTCCTGGGGCAAGAAAGTCTGCATGTTTTCTAAATCTAGTGTGCAACCCAAGAAAACCAGGTCTTGAGTGGGGTGCAGGGAAGACTTTCTGCAAATGACAGTGAAACCCAGTTGCTGGAGGAGGGTGAGAGTCAGCACAAGATGCTACAGTAAGTCCAAAGGTGAAGAGGCCTGGATTAGCAGATTAGCAGCACTAGGTGGGGGGGTTATTTGTATTCTTGGAGTCCTACAAAAAGCTATAACAGGGACTATAAACAGCAAAGCAGTAAACTGAAATGTGATGAGCCAGCAGAGAAGCTTGGGAATTTCCTGCAAGGAAGACATATGAAAATATGAAGGTATGCAGCCTTTAAATCCAAATATACCAGAAGGGCCTGCAGAAACAAAGAGGAGAAGGGTCAGCACAGGCTACATTTGGAAAGTGAGCACCTTGAGGAAGGTGTGACCTGGGAGAGATCCAGTATAAGCATCCACTGTCCTCCTTTCCTTAGTATCAGGAACAGACTGGAGAGTAGAATCCTCGTCCAAAAAACTGAGGGGGATACTAGCTCTATGGTCCCTTGGAATTGTAGTTCTTGAATTACTGAAGAGAGGAGCTTTAATTGGTTGTGGGGTGGAGGAGGTATGCCTTTGAAAGGAGGAAGATCTTTCCAGGACATGCGGTAACCTTCTTTTGATAATGGTGAGTACTCTCTCATCTGTGGTAATCTTTTCCCAATTTGTAATGGAAAAGGCCAGTCTTTCTGGCAGGGAAAGGGTAGGACTGACTGGTAGGAGGAGGGGGGTGGAAAAATAGTTACACAGACTTACCTGTGAAGGCATTCCCCCAGGTCTGGGGTCCCTTTCATTTTTTTTTTTTTTTTTTTTTTTTAATGGAAATCTTTTTTCTAAGTGCCTTCTTGTGTCACTGAGATGGCCAATGTTCTCTTCTAACAAAGGAACAGTGCTTGGCTGGGTAAATCCCTATAGTATCTGAACACAAAAGTAAAAAAGGTCTGTCCACAGTTAAGTCTTCTTGCTACTGCAAGGTTCTGAATAATCTAGATGCCTCTGGACCACACCAGAAGGTCCCTGTTATGGGGGGAATCTAGGAGTTTTGCCCTTGAAATCTTCTGGCACGGGCTGGTTACGCAACCAGGTGCATCTCCAAATGAGTGCACCAGTACCAGTTGCAGTGGCAGAGGCCTGAATAGCATTATAGCTGCATATTTTACTATGGCTAGCCACTTGAGTGGCCTGATTTACCAAGAGTGAAATTTGTTTCTAGGAGTGTATCACTGACTCATCAGACACAGCTTTGTTTAGATGATTAAGGATAGATAAGCATTCAGTCATCTGGGTCTGACAATTAATTGCCCTGAAGGTAAAGGTAGAAGTAATTTAGACCTTTTTTTCCCCATCTATACATAACCCTGCTGTCCTTGTCTGATGGTGGGGCATTAACATCTGGCAGTAGCTTAGACTGATTGTCTGAGGCTAAGGAAACAGCAGAAGGGTTGGTTACAGGATTCTTAAAAATGAACTTAAGATCCCCTGGATCCTTGTAGAATCTGTCTGGCCTTTTGGGACCTGGGCATGACAGTCAGGGGTAGTAGACAGATGCAAAGCATCCAAAAAGGTCACCAGAACTGGAGTAAAAGAAGGGGCTGGAGTGCCCACTACAAAGACTGTAGTATCTCTTTTGGACATCAGATATTTACTTAGACTTCCACTTAATGTTTGATTACATTTACAATAGTCTCGCTCAAGGATGCCTCTTCCACCAAGGAATCAGGAAAGCAGTGTTCCTCATCATCAAAGGACACCTGGCCAGGATAGTGAATTTGAGAGGGGTATGCCAAATAATAGGTTCATAGATGTACAGTAGACTAACACCACTAGGGCCTTTAAACGTCTAGCCATGCAACCCAAATGTGACCCATAGATTTGATTTACTGATTGCCTCTGTCCATCAGAGAGACAGTTGCCAGACCAAGGGTGAATTTCTGATTACCTATCCACTGGTCAAAGTTGTGTTTAAATAGGAACAGGAAGGAACTCTGCTTCACATGGATGGGGAGCCTTTTCCAGAGAATGGGAATTCTGACAAACATATGTCTCTAACATATCCTATTTATGTCACAAGCAAAATTTAGCTCTTTTAATCTAGTAGTTCTGATGATGTTTGTTTTGTGGATGCGCAGAAGGCTCATCAAAGCAGAGTTCAGGGATGCCTTGTAAACCAAAGATAACCTTTCAGAAATCTATATGATACTGAGTAAAGAGACGGGGCTTTTTTTAGCAATCAGCATAAGATATTGTGTTTACTCCCTGTATTCTTTTTCTAAGGAACATCTGTGGACATTCCAGTTGCTGCATGTGTTTGGTTACGTACATATTGAAGGAGGCATTATCCTCTATGATGGGTCTGATGAGGGCCAAGTACAGTGGTACGATGATATCTCTGGACCTAGATGAATGGTCATCAGAACTTGAGGCCTCCTCAGAAAAAGATGGTACCATACTAACTTTCTGCAGAGTGGGTGGAAGAGCTGAAAAAGGAGGAGGTTTAAGGGTCATAAAGACCTTGAGCAGGCCCTGTGAAAAGTCCATCTACATCCTTTCCATATAAAGGATGGTGGCTGGGAGGAAACGTGCTTAACCTTTTTTTCACTTTTTCTTTGGGGTGATGTCCATCTGAATCAAGAATGGAGGCTCTGACCCCTGACATACTTCAGTTTTCCAGGAATCTCTTTCTGTACTAAAATTTGCAGAATGCCTTCGGGGCCTTCTCAGATAATTCACATTTTCCCCTCCTCGGGTGCAGTAGTGGTCTCTTCAGAAATGTGGTCCTCTGACATCATACAAGACTCCAACAGGGTCGTGACAGATGGCATCTGAGGTACCACAGGTTCTCTAACCTCTGGGGTTACACATCAGGGTCAGACAAGGCAGACTGAGTCTCAGGCCTAGGCCTTCGGAGTTTGCTCTTAGGTGAGAAGGTATGCCAGGTGTGGAGGGATCCACCATCTTAGAATGGGCCAAATATTTCAGTCACTAAGAACATGTTCAGTGAAGCCAAATGGGAAAGCAATGTCTATGGTACAAATGACTGACAAATGGAAAATTTGTAGTAGTGTTCTCACTTGCCCCTCCTAGTGGATGTCAAAAAAAAATCACAGTACAGCAGTTTAAACAAAAAGGGAGGTATCACAATGAGGCACTTATCTGGATCTGAGAAGGCTTATAGTACAGACAACCACATAAAGATCAAACCAGTGGGTGCGAGACTTGCATTCAGGCTGGTGTTGAGATAGTCTGAGGATTTATGCTCATATCTGCTTAAATACACCAACACTTGTGAACTGAGGTCATTCATAGGAACTAGGTTACTGAGAAGGTTTAGGCTTTGGCACCTCAGCCAGATGTCAGTGGTGAAAACCCATCTGAGTATATAACATTTCTGTTAAAGCACTTTTAGATGGAAGCAGCTTGAGTTTTATTTTGGTTTTTAAAACAGCTGCTGTTGTATAATTTGAAAGTGCAATTTTTCTGTGAGGTAGTATACTGTAATATTACTGTTGCTGTGTGTTTTCTAATGTGAACAGCTTATTAAATTCCACTTTTTAGTACCTTTACTACTTTCAGTAGTGCTATTTCACCATAATTTGCAATAACATGCATTTAGAGGCTGTGCACAAGCATTGTAACTAAAAGGTACACCAAGAAAGAGGCCAGTGTGCAGCTTCTGAGGCATTACAGATATTTCAGAAATTTTGTGAAAGTTGATATATGTAACAGAGAATGTGGAAACTAAGAAGAGACACAAATGGAAACCCTTATGGAAAATTTAATTATGACAAGGTTAGAGAATGATGAGGCTTAACAACTAAGGTAGTTAAGGCAGGAAGATATGAGATAAAAATGGTGATGTATAACCAATCAACACACAAGTCTCCAATAAACTCCATTCTTGTGGATGCTTGAAATTAAAAGGGAAGAAAGTGATAAAGATCTGGAAGGTTTTGTTTAAGAAAGCTGTGGTGGATGCACTAACCAAAGAGAGAGCAAACCTTCCAGACCCAGCTTCATATAGAACCATTTTAATTTTAAATCATAACTACAAAGTATTTAAGGAATGATAAAAAGGTGCTGCCAAAATTGATAGAACTGGATCCATGTAGCTTTGCAGACAAACATTTAACAATATTAATACTGATGACCCAGAGGGAAGCAGAATGTAAGAAAGTATGGCTACTGCTGGTGGGTCATGGATGCAGAGAAAAAAACACTGGATAAAGTCAGCTGGGATTTTATAAATCAGCCAAAGAAAACATTTGCATTCACTGATAGAATAATACGGTTAATTAGGAGAATATATGAATGGATGAAAACAAGAATCACGGTTGAAGCATTCCTCTCCAACAGGTTGTCTGAACAGATGATCCAGGCATGGGTGTCCTATTTTCCCTTTTGTCATTTGCTTTATATATAGACTCACTGACAAAGAAAATAAGGACCTCATGAATTCAAGGATATAACTGGTACTGCAATCAAGAAATGTTAGCTTTAATTTGGAAATATTACTCTGTACTGCGGTGGTGGTGCGGTAGCGTTGTCACCTCACAGTTAGACGTTGTCCAGTTCGATTCTCAGTTAGAGCGTCTTCTGTGTGGAGACATACGTGAATGGACGTACCTTCATTGAAGGTTGTGCGTCAGGGCTGGCAACTCGGCACATAAAAATCTACTGCCAATCATTAGCGGACTGGAGTTCTGCTGTGGCGACCCCTAACTGGGAAAAGCAGAAAAGACACAACAACAACAACTTGATAAATCCAGAAAAGAACATTTGGTGCTGTACATTTTAAAACAGTTTCAAGTTTTTGGGATATAAAATTAATGAAAATAAAACAAAGGCTATGGCAGCAAACTATGTAGCTGCACATGAATTAATTCAGCAATGCCCATGTCTATGGGGCCGTAATAAGATACAGTCTTTACATACATGGATTTAAAAGGATTTTGCTAAGGCAGCTAAAGATATGCATGAAGAGACTAAACAGAATGCACAAACTAAGAAACTGGAAGGGAAGCTCTTGACCATGGATATGGATAGCAAGATACAAGCAGCAAAAATGTTTTTAGTCTCTCTAGTTTTACATAGGTCAGGCATATTTTATCAATCAGAGAAGATGTGCTACAGTCAAGGCTCATTAGCATAACACAAGTAGAAGGTTACAGATCAAAGTGGAAATGGATGATGATGAAAAGGTGGGGGGTTTTGGGGGGGCCAGAGAGATAAGGAAAGAGTATAATTTTGGATGCATACCCTTAAGGAGTAAAATAATGGCCATGCAGAATATTATATTTATAAAGTAGCACAAAGTAGTCTAAGAAATAAGCCAACATGGGAATGAAGAAAGGAGATTTTGCCACAGGTACGGCAGCAAGTAGGGTACAGAAAATAAAGAGGTGGCTGGAATTTACTGGAAAAACCTGGCTAAGGAACTATGGTACTGGAAGCAAATAACTAGAGGACGATGAACCCAAACAGAAACTAGGAATGAAGGTTAAAGACAGTCTTCTTCCCTATCAGAGACTGATGATTACAGTATAGGCTAACAGAAAGGCAAATGTATAGGGGAGTGATGAAAGATTAGCTCTAGTACAGCTTTTAAAAAAATGAGTCTAGAACAAAGTTGATGTTAAAGGGATAATTAGTTGAGCATAAAAAATATTGCAAGGCAACTATAATCAATAACAGGAGGTTAGAAAAGTTTGGAAAGAGAGACTGGAAAAGCGACACAAAGAAAAAGTGGGGGGAAATCTGCAGGTCTCCCAAGTATGCAACAAAGTCCAAAAGGTTTATGATTTTTGACTGGAAGTGTTTGTGTATGTATTTTTGTACCCACAAGCAGACTGCAGAGATAGCAAGGTAGATTGCAAATGCTGGAGGATTGATGGGAAAGAGGGAGGTGGCTAGGAACATGTTTTTTGGGAGTGGAATGACTGGCACATTTTAAAAATTCCTTACAGGGTGCTCTTGTTAGAAATGTTGTGAAAGCAAACAGCTGTAACTAAAAAAAAATTATTCTGAGCTGGGACAAAAGATGTTAATTATCTAGACACAGTAAGGCCTTACTCAGTTTAATACTATCAGCTGCCAAACAAGCAATTACTAGAAAATGAAAATCAAAATTTAAACCAACTGTAACCAAAGTACTAGATATTGTAAAGGAGATAAAAACTGGAAGTGGGATCTTTAGAAAAGAAAAACAGCAAATTGTACAGAAATAAATGGAATCTGTCCAAAAATGCATGCAGAATAATGTTTAGGAGTGAAGTTAAATGGAAGTCAGGAACTGAATAATTTGTGTAAAGTTGGTATTTTTTTTTTAAAAAGATGGAAAACACGTATGAAATGTATAATGCATGGAAAAGAAAAATGTTAATATGATTTGTTTTCCATTAATGTACGTGTGCCAATGTCTGAAGTGATAATTTAATAAAGGTGTTACAAAAAGCATTAAAATCAAGACTCAATTAGCAAAGCAATTTTTAATAGAAACTGAACATATTATAGAGCTTTTCTGATTGGAACTCTGCTGAATGTGTGCTCTGCGCTCAGACAACTGCATTCCCCTGACAAAATAACAGAATTAATTAAGGATATATGAAGTGTTGGGGGCAAGGAGGATCAGTTATTAATTATGTTTTAGTGTCATCTTACAGCAAGTACTAATCCAAGGTTAAATCTTGAAATGTACAGTTATCTGAGAAACTTATCATAAATGAAAACACTCTAATAGACTAATTTATGAAGTCCTCACTTTTGGGATATCCTGTGCGCAGGTAGATTGATCCAGCCTGAATTCCAGAGATTTCCATTCCCCTGGGACTTCAGCTAATGTCCAACCACCATGAGATCTGTGATGCAACAAAAGCATCAACCAGCGTCATCTGATCTTTCTTACCCCAGCCAACAAACCAAGTAGAAGACCTAAATGCAAAGGCCCTAGTGGATCAGATAGAATAGTCAAATGTGCTACTCCAGGGTCCACCTCAGAAGTCCCCAATCTCCCTTTCTATGTAGCTACAGCAAACAAATGAGGGAGAGGGAAACTGGTAGGAAAGTGAGAGGGAAGATTTGAAAGGGACCTGGGTTATCATCCCAACCAAAGGGGGAAAAGCATAACTGTTCAGCACAAGGGGGAAGGATTGGGAGGTGGTAATCTGGATTGTAACAGCAAATCTACTGTAACATCTACATTTGTAGCAAGTTCCTAACAGAAGTGCAGTATTTTCCCTGTAGTATTCAATGCTGCAGTCTTTTGCTTTTGAGAAGATTCACAGTTCACAGGAGGCAGGCACCAGTGACTAAAAAGGAAGGACCTGCAGGACAGCAAAGACAAATCTTACCCTGACCCTGGAAGCAGCTCCTAAACTGTAGTGTATGGAACAGGTGTGGACAAAAGTCCAGATTGCCACTGTGAAAATGACCTGTGTAGTAACACAGAATCATAGGAAGTTACTAGGCTAATGGCGTAGGGCCCTTACAAGCCTAGCCAAGTTCTACCCTTATTTTCACGATCAGCACCTAATTGCCCCTGTCCAAGAGGGACAAAGGTGGAACCCTCGGGGTGAACTTACAGTTACCCATCCAATCATCCAGACTGTGTTTGAAGACAGCCAATGAGGTGCTCTATTTGACATGAAGTGGGAGTCTGTTCCAAAAATGTGGCAACCTCTGGGCGACAAATCTGTCCCTCAAGCAGGTTCTCTTAATGCCACATACCGGGTTAAGGTCTTTTAGAGTGAGTAACCCATGTACCATTTCACTTATGGAGATGCAGCATTTCCAATAAAGCGGGGTCAGAGATTGCCTTGTATGCAAGTCAGACATCAGCTTTGAGCAGTCTGTATGAAAGAGAATACAGTGACTGTGATTTCAGACAATCCAAACAGGACAGATGCTGAAGACCTAGAATTATCCTTGTGAGGAACCTTTGTGATCTCTCCAAGTGCTGCAGGTGTTTGGAAAGGTACATACAAAAAGGGAATTGCACCAACTTACTGACCTGATGAGGGAAGAGTGTACAAGGAGGTTACAGCTTGCTTTTTTTTTTTTTCTGGAAGCAATGCCCTTACTGATGAGATGAGCAATACAGAATGCCCTTACCACTGGAGACATAGTGGTCAAAGGTGAGGTTGCTGTCAACCTATGTGCCCAGGTCTCTCACCACTGAGTGCATACTTAAGGTGATGCTACTGATATGGTATTTAACAGGAATAGTGCCCTTACTGAAAGGGACGATGACACTTCTTGCATGGAGTTTAAGGCCATGACTTTGGCACCAATCATTTGTTTGAGTAACACCCTCTTGAAGGATGTTGACATCTTTTGTAGATTCTATGACCACTCCCAGTTTGCAGTGATCAGCAAACTGTCAGCCACAGACCTTTAGTTTTTGCATGTACTTCGGAAAAAGATTCCAAATAGTAGAGGTCCCAGGACTGATCTCTGTGAACACCACTGGCTACAGGTCTGTTGGATGTGGATTCCCCTATTTTGACTATATCGGTTCTATCAGTGAGCCAGTTAGCGACCAGTCTAGCGATACAAGGGTTGATATCTAGCTGGGTGAGTTTGTCAATGATGCCTTAGTGGGAGATAGTGTCAAATGCCTTGGTTAAGTCTAGGTAGGTTGTATGCACAGATTTCTCCTCATCCACGACCTTGGTGACGGTCTCAAATTCCACCAGATTTAACAAGCATGATCTCCCTTTGACAAATCCAAACTGAGTAGAGTGTCAAGTATTTGGAGATTACCTATACCTCTGTTAAGGTCCATGATGATTCGCTCCATGGCCCTGCAGATAAAGCAGGTAAGACTAACAGGTCTATAGTGCCCAAGGACAGTGAAAGCGCCACCTTTGTGCAAGGGAATAACTGTGGCTGTTTTCCATTCAGCTGGGACGAAGCTGGTGCTTAGACTATGAATGAAAATAGTACTCAATGGTGTTGATAATTCTTGTTGGAGCCCATGTAGGACACAGCCTGGAATACTATCAAGTCCCACAGATGCTGTATTCCTGGCCTTAGAGAGGGCATTAATGACCTGCTCTTTAGAGATGCAAGGTAGGGGACAGGTAAGCAGGGATGTTATGGGGTTGTGTGGCGGGGATAAGGGACTGAAGTTTTCACAGAACCTGTCGGCCAACAGATTAGCTATGTCCACAGGCTCAGTATATGTGGCATCATTGACTACCAGTTCAACACAAATCTGGCCCCTTCCTTTTAGGTTACGGATGTAACTAAAGAAAGTCTTATGACTGTCTTTATTTAAGGAAGCTAATTTGGATTCATAGCTTGCTTTGGAGGACTTCACAAGAAGTCTTACTCACTTGTTTAAACTGATGGAGCGTTTCCAGTTTAGGGCTTGCTCCCTCTTGCTCTTAAGACAGCAATTTTCGCCTCTTATTGTAAAGCCTGTTAATGGCAGTTGTCTACCAGGCAGGTTTGCTCTTCCTTTAGAAGGTTGTTTGGTCCTATCAGGTATGGCCAAGTCAATGCAGTTATACAGGCGTTTGTATAAAGCATTGGTGTAGAACTCAGCATAGCTGCCAGTTCCATCTGAGCAGAGAGGTGTGGAAAGCTATTTATACCATCCCGTAACAGGTTATAATTTGCTTTGGAGACTTTTTTTTAGTTTATTTGCTGCTGGGGGGGTCAGGTGTGATAGTTACTACAAATGACACTATGTGGTCAGAGATCACCAGGGAAGACCTCACAGTGGGGGTGCTACAGTGGTCCCCATACTGGTAAGCACCAGATCCAAGATGCTGGCAACACTTGTGGGGGTGTCAACTAGTTGGTCCAGGGCAATGGAGTTAAAGTCGAGGAACCCTTGGGCAAGTGAGTTTCAGCACTTGTAATTTACCCAGTCAATGGATGGGTAGTTAAAGTCACCCAAAACCATGGTGTTCAGATGCATCTCGATAGACTCAAGTAGATCCAAATAGGCAGAGTGGGTGTCCTGATTCATGGAAGGGGTCCAGTAGCTGGCAATGACTTGAACAGATGTCCAGCCAGCAGGTAATTGCACCTGAAGTATCTCCAGGAAATCATGCTCTCTGACCAATCTAAAGGTGTATTTATCTTTAATGAAAACTGACACACTACCTCCTTTAGTTTTCACACCTTCAGTTTGTGATCTGAGTGTGTGGAATGAAGTGTAACCCAGTACAGCTGAGGTGCCCTCCACAGCCTTGAACCAGGTCTTTGTGACTGCACAAATGTGAGTCTTCCAACGTGAGGATTGCTTCCAGTGAGTGCAGTTTCGTGCTAAGACTCCTAGCGCTTAGCAGCATAACCTTGAGGTTGTTTTTAGATGGCGTTTTCACATTGGGGAATTTTGTCTCAGACATTGCCTAAAAAAAGCACTATGGGGAGTGGTAAAAGCCTTAACCAGTAACCGAAATCTCAAGGGGGACAGATGAAGACCATCTCTGGCAAAGTATCGAAGTCTGTCGATCATGTCAACCCAGGCTGACATACTGGATCCCCTCAGAATGATGCCATAAACTAAGCCAATTACTGATGTCAATCATTTTCTGTTTGTACTGAGGTATCATCCCAGGTAAAAGTAAAATGCAGCTTAAGGCTATGGACATACCTGTCTGAGATGGTCAGAGAGCTCAGTCAATGTCTCTCTTCATACAGTCCAGAAGTCAACACCAACATGGACTATGACAGAGTCTTAACAGTACCTGTTAAGAGACTTGAGTGCATGACTGATTGATTTGCATCTTTTTCATCCAATGAATTTGAATTAAGTATATAAGGAAGTGATGTGAAGAACATGGTGTCTGATGAAGTTTAATACTTCATTAAACAAAAGTGCTTACCAACTATTTTATCAGTGTTTTTATCGCTTAAAAGAATTTTATTGTTCCACTGCTTCCTTCAATCATTTTGGGAATACTTTTGGAGTGCGTTTGGGAGACTAGTTCACTACTTCATTTTTTATTCAGTTACTGTCTTTGTTTTTACTTTTTGCATGTGTGTGATATGGAGTATCCTGGCACCAGACAGCTGACCGTTCATAGGTTAGTACTACGCTATCGGCCCTAGGGCCTACACAAGCCTAGCCATAATTCCCTGGCTATTTCTTCACACACTATTTACTTCCCTGGACCCCTGTCTAGCAGGGTGACTGACATGATCCCCGGGGTGAATTTCCTTTCTCCAATCCAATTGTCAAGGTTCCTTTTGAAGAGGGCCAAAGAGGCGGTCTGCTTGACATGTATGGGCAGTCTATTCCAGAGTCTGGAGAGTCTCTGGGTCAGGAACCTATCCCTCCAGCATGTTTTGTTTATTGTGATGACAAGGTTTAGATCCCCTGGAGCATGTGGCTCTGAGGGATTGGGATTTCTTTAAGTATAGCATGTCCAACAGCTCTGGGTTTGACATGGCCTTGTATGTTAAGCAGAGATCGCCTCTGAGTAGAAGATATGCAACAGAGTATAGCTGGAGTTTTTTAAGGCAGTCAGCATGAGGCATCTGCTTTAGGCCTGCGATTCTTTGAGTGAGGTATTTCTGCGGCCTTTCCAGTTGTTGCAGATGTCTTGAGAGGTACATACCAAATGGGAAATTGTATTCTATAATGGGTCTAATGAGGGATGAGTACAGTGGAACAATGACCTCCTTTTTTCTGGATGAAAAGCCCTTAGTGATGAGGTGTGCCACATAGAAGGATTTCCTGACTGTTGTGGCGATGTGGTTATCAAAGGTGAGACCACTGTCCACCTGTGTCCCTAAGTCTCTTATAACACTTTTGGTGCTTAGTGTACTGCCAACTATGTGGTAATTCACTGGTACATGTTTTTTCCCCAAAGGGGATAACTACATTTCTTGGCATTGAACTTGAGCCCATGGCTCTGGCACCAAGCATCTGTTTCTGTAAGGCTCTTTTGTAAGAGTATCCACATCATTTGGGGATTCAATAATGGCTCCCAGTTTGCAGTCATCTGTGAACTTTGTTAGCCAGAGTCCCTTAGTGTTGGCCTGTACTTCAGAGAAGTAGATGCCAAACAAGAGAGGTCCCAGTACTGAACCCTGAGGTACTCCACTTGTCTGGAGCTGGATTTAGAGTCGGCTACTTTTACAGTGTGGGTTCTAACAGTAAGCCAGTTGGCAACCCATCGAGTGATGCAGGGATTAATGCCCAGCTTAGTAAGTCTATGATTCCAGAGTGGGGCATGGTGTCAAAGGCCTTGGCGAGGTCAAGATAGGCTGTGTAGACCGCCTTACCCTCATCCACGGCTCTGGAGACTGATTCAAAGAAGTCAATCAGGTTCAGTAGACAAGATCGGCCCTTCACGAACCCAAACTGGGTGGGGTCTAGTGTTTGAAGGTTGCCAATGTCTTTATTTATAAGTTCCATGATAATACATTCCATGGCCCTGCAGATCAGGCTTGTCAGACTGATGGGACGGTAGTTCCCGGGATCCAATGTGGATCCCCCTTGTGGAGTGGGATAACTGTAGCTGTGCGCCACTCAGTGGGCACGAAGCCTAAGGTGAGGCTATGATTAAACATGACACTTAGGTGAGGTGCCAGTTAATTTTGCAGTTCATGTAATACACAGCCCGGAATGTCATCACGTCCCATTGACCTTTTCCTTATCCAGTCTGGTGAGAGCAACATCTGTATGTCTGACGATGGAATCACCTATGACTAATGTTTGGTTTTGTGGTTTGCCTTAGGGACTTGACAGGTGAGACACTGGTAAGTGAACTAATATGTGAATTGTGTTCTGCAGAGGAAGTATTATGTGAAGCATGCTTGTGTTTGTGTTTGGGAGGGCTCTGGTGTTTAAGTATGTTTCTGGTGAGGACCTCTGCATATGTAGGTATTTGTGATGTGGGTTTGGGTGGAATAGGGATTGAGGTATGCATGCTGACAACCCGCTAATTGTCATATGTACTAACTGGTGTGTGAGAGCACGCATTCAAGGTTCTTAATATAGTTGCATCTATCACATGTTGAGTTTGTGTGGACTGGGAGTAGAGAGTTGTCGGTGAACATGAGGCAGTTGCTACACTGCCTCAGGATGCCCATGTCGACTAAGCTGGTTGGAAAACTGTGAGAAACTGTCCGTCCATAGTGTTAGGTAAACTTACATAGTCAGGAATTAGAAGTTATGTACTTACCATAACGTTCCATTCATTTGCCTGCAACCTGTGGGTATGGATCCGATATCGGATCCGAACCGGCATGGTTTATCCAGCTATGGATCGAGTTTGCCCTGCACCAACTACCCTAACCAAAGGGTAACACACCCTATGCAGGAAACTGACAAGGCCAGGGGGATAGGAGGGCGGGATGGTTGCAGACAAATGAATCCACCTACTCAGATGGAACGTTATGGTAAGTACATAACTTCTAAATCTGAAGTAGGAGAATTCATTTGTCAGCAACCTGTGGGACAGAGTCCCCAGCTACCTGAATCTTGGGTGGCCATCATGGAAGGATATTCCGAGCACCGGAGCCAAAGGATGCTCTACCTCTAGAAGTGACGTCCAGCTTGTAATGAGTAATAAAGGTATGAGATGAAGCCCAAGTGGCTGCTGAACAAATGTCATCCAGAGGAACCCTAGACTTAAAGGCCGCTGAAGTAGAGACAGACCTGGTCGAATGAGCATGGACTCCCTCCGGTGCGGGCCTCCCAGAGGCTTGGTACGCCAACAGAATACACTGAGAAATCCAGCGTGACAAAGAAACTTTGGAAATTGGTTTACCCAGATTGAATTTGGCAAAAGAAATGAACAACTGGTCTGATTGCCTATGACCAGCTGTCCTATGAAGGTAAAAATGAAGCTGCCTGTGAACATCCAAGGAATGCAGCTTGTATTCACCTTTGTTTTGATACTTAGGGAAGAAAACAGGGAGGTTGATGGACTGATTAATGTTAGCTTCTGAAGCTACTTTAGGAAGAAAGGAGGGATTGATCCTTAGGGACACCCGGTCCGGATGAAAAATCAAATAAGGCGGTTTCATGGACAAGGCCTGAAGCTCTGAAACTCTCTTAGCCGAAGTAATGGCTACCAAAAAAGCAGTCTTAAAGGACAAGTATTTAAGATACTGTGGCCGCAGGTTCGAAGGGGGGAGTGGTCAAGGCCTGAAGTACCAAGGAAAGATCCCATGAAGGAACCGTTTCTTTGACAGGGGGTCTGAGCAAAAAGGTGCCTTTTAGGAAGGTTTTGCATAACTTAGCCGACATGAGACCCTGAATCATGTCCAACATGGTAATGAGATATGGCCGCCAGCTGAACTTTGACTGTGGAACTACTGGCGCCATCATTAAAGAGTAGTAAGGAAATCTAGAGCCAAAGGAAGGGGAACCGTGAAAGGATCTAGGCCTTGCCGCTCTGCCCAAATGGAGAAACGCTTCCATTTACTGCGGTAAATTTTTCTGGTAGAGGGCTTGTGGGCCACTACCAGAATGGCCTTAACTGGGGACGAGATACCGGGAGTCCTGATTAGGAGTGGAACTGGAGCAGCCAAGCAGTCAACTTCAGGTTGTCCAGGTTCGGAGTTGGCAGGTTCGACAGGTGTGATATCAGATCCGGAATGGGATCTAGAAATCCAAGGTGGATTCACTGAATGAGACCTTAGGTAAGGGAACCAGATCTGTCGAGGCCAGAACGGGGCAATGAGGATCATTCTGCACCTCAACCAAGAGGCTTTCTGAAGTACTTGTAGCATCAGAGGTAGAGGGAGGTATGCGTATAGAAGACCGGGAGGCCAAGCATGCACCAGAGCGTCTCTCGGAGAATCCCCTGGAGGAGGGATTAGAGCGAAAAAACTGTCGCACTTGGCGTTTAAAGGAGAAGCAAAGAGATCGCAACAGGAGTCCCCACTGTGCGAAGATCGTTCGCTACTTGAGAATTGAGAGACCACTCGTGACAGGGAGAGAATGGTGCGACTGAGCTTGTCCGCTAGGATGTTGGTCCGACCCAGAATATGCGTTGCGATGAGAAAGCGGTTGGTGGAGATCGCCCATTCCCACACACTCATGGCTTCTCGACATAAAGGGTAAGACCTGGTTCCCCCCCTGTTTGTTGATGTACCAGACCACCGACATGTTGTCTGATTGAATCGCAATTGTTCCCAGGGGAAGGAGGACCTGAAGTGCTCGCAACGCCAAGAGCACCGCCCTCATTTCCAGAACACTGATATGCAGGGAGGTCTCTGAATCGCTCCACGTGCCTTGGACCATCCGGCCTGCAAAATGCCCCCCCACCCGAGGCGGGAAGCGTCCGTGGTCACCGTGGTGGCGAGAGGGGGAGGTGCACAAAAGGGGCGGCCCCTGTGGAGATCCGGAGAATGGAGCCACCACAAGAGAGACCGCTTGCAAGCCTTGCTGATTGCAATGGGATGATACAGGGGGAGGGAGAGAAATGACCATTGCACCTTAAGTGTCCATTGAAGCACCCGCATGTTCAAGCGGGCATGCGGAAGAAGAGTAATCGCTGCCGCCATAGACCCTAGCGCCCTCAGGTGTTGAGCTGGAGTGAAGGATGGCCCGAACCTGGAGTCGCAGATTCCGAACCCTGTCGGTTGTGAGAAAGGCTCTTAAATTTCTCGTGTCTAACCTGGCTCCTATAAATTCTATTGTTTGAGTAGGGACCAGGTTGGACTTTTCTATGTTTACCGTGATGCCTAGCTTGGGAGCTAGACGAAGGAAGGAGTCTCTTGCCAAAGAGAGTAGATGCCTTGTTGGGGCGGTGAGAAGCCAGTCGTCTAGGTACGGAAAGACCTGCACCCCCTGAAGCCTCAGGTGGGCCGCAACCACTGCTAACACTTTGGTGAACACCCTGGGGGCTGTGGTGAGACCAAAGGGAAGGACCCTGAACTGGTAGTGACTGGCTCCCAGCCGGAAGTGAAGAAACCTCCTGGATCGTCTGCCCATCAGAATGTGGTAGTACGCGTCCTTGAGGTCTATAGAGCACATCCAATGATTGTCCCCTAGAAGGGGGAGGATGGACTGCAAAGTGACCATCCGGAACTTCTCTTTGGGAACTGACAGGTTCAACAGGGACAGGTCTAGAATGGGTCTTAGGTCCCCCATCTTTTTTGGCACTAAAAAGAACCTGGAGTAGAACCCTGATCTGATCTGGTCTGGGGGGACAGGCTGGATGGCTCTTTTTCTCAGCAGATGGCCAATTTCTGCTGAAGCGGCCTCCCTCTGATCGGGTGGAACATCGGGGAGGATTTTTAACTTTGGGACATGAAGAAAGGGGATCTTGTAACCTCTGGATATAATCCGGAGTACCCAGCGGTCCGATGTAATTGACTCCCATGCCGCTAGGTGCTACGAGAAACGTCCCCAGACTGCTTCCAGAGTGGAGCAGTCGGGCAACCCCTCAGGGTTGCTGCGTGGGCCGTTCAGAGAAAGGTTCCCTGGACCCAAAGTTCCTGGGAGCCCCTCTGCCCCTAGGGCGGCGTCCTCCCTGTCCTCCTCTGCCACGGAAGGACTGGTTGTCCGGAGCGGGTTGGGAATGCTGCGACTTCCGGAACCACATCTTCTTCTTCTGGCCCTTTTGGTTCCTAGAGTAGGACCTCTGGGGCACAGAGAAGCAGACTCCGAAGGCAGACAGCGTCTTCCCGTCCTTCTCGCTCTGAACTAAGGTATCGCGAACCGTCTTGCCAAAAAGGGCAGAACCATCAAAGGGGGCGTTCACGAATGACACCTTGAAGGGCTCCATAAAATCACAGTGGCGGAGCCAGGCCTGCCGTCTTGTGACTAGGCCCGCTCCCGCAGCTCTAGCGGCTCCTCGGTAGTGTGGGAAAGTAACCGCATAGAGGTGTTAGTCACAGAACGAAGAGTGGCCATACGGGTGGAGTGCAAGAGTTTGTCCTCCTCCGATATGGACTCTGGGGGGGATGCAGCGTATTCCTTGATAAGATCGCGCTGCATCCTAATGATGTGTGCCAAATAGTTGAGTGCCCTCACTGAGAAGGTCGCTGAACTAAAGATTCGCTTCCCCAAACGGTCCATCATCCGAGACTCCTTGCTCGGGGGATGGACTGAGGGACTCTCCTGGGCAAGTTCCCTCTTAGTGGCTGCTGCCGACAACATGGCATCTACCGGGGGTCCCTTGCTCCAGTGGGCACGGTCAGCAGGGGGGCTAAGGATCCTGTCAGGCCTCTTAGGGATTGGCTCCACGGTGTCCGGGTCCTTCCATGCCCTGGTGGTAATAAGGTCCACCAGGGGGGTCGGCAGGAGGGGACACCCAAGAGGTAGACAGGCCCGCTTCAAATGCCCCCAAGAACACCGACTCGTCCGAGGAAGACTTTGGGGCAGACCACCCACCTCTAATCCGTAACATTTCCATGATGTCTCCGAAGGAGACAGGGGGTGATCTTGGGGAGCCTTCCCCTTCCTCTAAGTCAGTGTCTTCGGTCAAAGACTCGGGGGAGTCTATGTGCCTCCTCTTACACAAATGCTTGCGAGGTGCTTCCTCGGGGGGGGGCTGTCCGAGGAGCCCTGACCAGCAATGTCCAGAACCACAGGAACTGCTTGGGGCAGTGAAGCGGGCTGTCCCAGTGGCCAATTGATGGAAGCCTGGCCCAGAGCAAATGGAGTGCGGGACGGAGCCAAAGCAAAGGCCGGGGGTCTGGATGCCCTCAACAGAGCCCTCTCCACTACATCAAAAGCCGAGGGGGAGCCAGCCTCGACAATAGGATCCGAAAGTCGGCGGATGAGTGGATCGGAGCCGGTGCCGAGCCCCTCAGATCCGAGGGACCAGTGTGCTCCGACAAGGACGGCGCCGAAGGCACATTGAGTCCCTCGGATCTGAAGCTTGGGCCAAGGCTCCGAGAGGTCGGATCCAACAGACTCGAGGGCAGGGTCGGATCCAAAGTACCCAGTACTGTCGGCGCCGACCCACCCGCGGCTCCGAGGCTGCCCGGCTCCAGGTGCTCCGAACCCTGGTAGTGGGACGGAGAAAAAGCAATGGGCTTAAAAAAGGGGGTCGAGCTCCCCCCCAGAGGGGGGGGGGGAGGCAGGAGCACTCCCATCTGCATCTGGGCCTGGATGAACCTTCGCATCATCCGGTCCAGATCAGCGTCAGAGAGGCTGTAAGTAGACCTCGAAGAGGCTACCGAGGTAGGCCTTGAGTGCCGCCTTGATAGCCTCGAAGGAGGTCGGGTCTCCTCATCCTCAGGCTCCGGTGAAAAGCACAGGGAACGGAGCCGAGGAGGGGGAGAGCCAGCAGCCAGAGAGGCCAGAGGAGAAGCCCGCTTAGCCGGCGGGGCTGAAACGGAGGTCTCGGCCCGCCGCTTGTGGTGCTTCTCTCTCCGGTCCTTTTTCCAGGCTTCCCTCTCCTCCGACCCTTTGGCAGGAGTTTGAATCCCGGGTGGAGGAGGGGGAGCAGGCAAGGCAGGGACTGCCGAAGCAGTGACCACCAAGGGGGCGGGGGCCGAAGCCGAGTCTGGGGGCAAGAGTCCCGCCAAGACCAGCTTCGACCTCCGCTCCTTCAATGCCCTGGGGTTGAACCCTGCACAGATTGAACACCCTGAAAGCTTATGGCCACACTCGGAGCACTTTGAGAAAATAGCCTTTGGGGCCTCAGACATCACTATTTTTTTTTTTTTTTTTTTTTAAAAATAGTAACAATAAAATAAACTAAAACAGTCGCACAAAGGCCCCAAAAAAAAAACACACACACACCAACTACGAACCAGCGAGGGGAGGGTAAAAACTATATTAAATTAACCCAAAAAAGATATAAACAGAAAGGAAACCTATAACTTTCACACAACTAAAAAATTTTAAAAGTTTTAAAACCCTTTAATAAGAAATACTAAGACTTAGCTTTAGGAGCTCTGATGACCCAGCCATCACCATGTGAGGCAAACTAGATCTGAGGTCATGTAGGGAGAGCAGAGAGCAGGGCATTATGGGTGAGGGGAGGAGCTAGGAGCTCGGATCCATAGCTGGATAAACCATGCCGGTTCGGATCTGATATCGGATCCATACCCACAGGTTGCTGAGAAATGAATTCTCCTACTTCAGATAAGAGGTTACACTTAGGAATGGCTAGTGGGTGAGAGGTGTGTTGGCACTTCTAAGGCTAGGCTTAGTGTTCTACCGGACAGTAGAGCAGGGCCGCAAAAAACCTCTGGAAGACCACAAGCAAAGTGCAAAGGGAGAATTTAATGAGCAAAACGTTTGCATTTACACCAACGGGGACCACTGCTATGCGGCAGTGCATAACGGTGTGCTACACACAGACAAGTGCAAACATAGGCATTAAACACAACAAGAGATAACCTTTTTAACTCAAACTAGCCAATAAAGACACTCACTCTCTCTCAGCACTATTCTAATCACACTCGATAAGATGGGACCCAGACAGCACTCTCCTCCCAAAGGGGTGCAGAAGGGCCTTCATCTACAGGATGGCTTGAATTTGATGCTCAGAAGTTATAAAACAGACCCAGAAACAGTTAGCTGAATGCAACATATGCCTCAGATTATTCAGTATCTCAGTGAAGAGCTGGTTTTAGTGGTTGATAACAAAACAGTCTAGATTTAGCAAGTCTGAATTTAGCCTATGCTATAAAAATGCAAAAGTACTAGAAATTCAAAGTGCATACAATCATAATCAACAGCAAAAACAGTATAAATAAAGTAGCAATTCACCAGAAATTCCCATCTTAGAAGGGGCGCAGGCCATACTCTTCTGCCACAAGAGTCTAGACCACAAACCTTCCAAATGTAAAACAACTGTTTTTAGAGCCTAGGTGCTTAAGCCAGAACTAAGACACTTCAGAAGACAAACACAATAGGCCTTCAACCAGCAATTTCCACCTTAGAAAGGTGTAGGCTATCATCTCCTGCCACAAGGGTTTAGAACACAAATCCTCCTAATGTAAAGTAACTGGTCTGGAACCCAAGTGCTTAAACCAGAACAAAGACACCTAGAATAACAGGCATAATAAGCATTCACCAGCAATTCCCAGCTCAGAAGGGTGTAGACCACACACTCTTGCCACAAGAGTGCAGACCGCAAACCTTCTTATTGTAAAATAACTGGCCTGAAGCCCAAGTCCTTAAACAAATGAGAGACTTACAGTAACAACTACAATTTAATCAGGCAACTAAAAGGCCGTAATAAATGCAAGCACAAATAAAGTAGGAAGAGACACAAATACAGTAAAAGCACTGCAAAATGGGTTTTTTTTGGTTTAAGTAGAAAGGGAGGAAAAGTACAGTTTTGTGCCCACCATAAATGTAGATGTTCGAGTGTAAACACTGCTGCAGTCATCACACACGGGGTATCCTGCCATCAGGCGGTCCCGCAGTCGGCCAGAGTTCCAAAGTCTTGGTCCAGCGTCGGTTGCTGTCGCCTCCTCCCTGACGTCATTGCGACAGAGGTATAAAAGATGCAGCCGACGCCATTTTCTTCAGTTTTTCTTGCTCCAAATGTCAGGTGCCCTCAAATAGGTAGGCAATTCAAATTGCTAGTAAAAAATACAAAAGCAAAACAACCAACCATTTTTAGTTACCAGAAAATACTCCCCATAGGTAATAAAGGGTAGATGCCCTAGGTAAGTAACAGAAAGAAGAGGGGAAGGAGGGAGGGTAACCTGGACTGCAGCAGTGTTTACACTCAAACATCTACATTTATGGTAGGTACAAAACTGTACTATGTTCATCGTGTTACACTACCGCAGTCTTCACACTTGGGTGGAGTCCCAAAGCTGACGTAGGGAGGCTGGATCTAATAGGCATTAGGGGTGGCTATAAGGCCCTGCAGTACAGCAGTGGCGAAGCCAGCTCTGGATTTGGAGTATAAAGGCAAATGGTAATGTTTGGTGAAGGTATGCACAGAACTCCATGTGGCTGCTTCCAAAATATCCTTGGTAGGTACTCCTCTGAGGTAGGCAGTTGAAGTAGCTGTTGCCCTGGTGGAGTGAGATCTGATGCTGCTAGGTACAGGGTTCCCATGGTGGGTATAGCAGCAACGTATACAGTGTCCTATCCATTTTGAAATAGTCTGCTTTGAAATGGCTTTTCCCTGTGCTCCTGCAGCATATGCTACCAATAATTGTTCAGTTTTTCTGAAAGCTTTGGTTTTGTCCAAGTAGAAGCGTAACCGTCTGTGAATGTCCAAATAATGTAGTAGTCTCTTCCCCTTTGTTCTGTGGTTTTGGATAGAAAGTTGGCAAGTGAATAGTTTGGTTTAGAGCCAAACTTGATACCACCCTTTGGCATAAAAGTAGGGTTAGTTCGTAAAGACACCCTGTCCTGGTGGAAGACGAGGAAAGGTTCCACTGCCATTAGTGCCTGTAATTCTGAAACTCTTCATGCTGATGTTATTGCCAGTAGCAGAGCAGTTTTTCAAGAGATGTATTTTAATTCTGCTGCATTAGCTGGCTCAAAAGGAGGTAAAGTTAATTTTTCCAAAACAAAGTTGAGGTCCCAAGTTGGTGTGGGTGCTCTACGGGGCGGTCTTATGTTTTTAGCCCCTCTGAGGTATTGTTTGAGTAAAGAATTAGAAACAATTAGTGGATCTGTGTTGTAATGAGCAGAGATAGCTGAGGCGTGGATCTTTATGGATGAAAAAAGAGAAGCCCTTGTCCAGCATCTCAGTTAAGTATTGCAGTGTCTGAGGAATGTTTGGGACAAGAGGAACAAGGCTGTGTGCTTGGTTCCAGGCACATAATCTCTTCCATTTATCAGAGTATGCTTTCCTGGTGCTAGGCCTTCTGGCCTCCAGAATGACATCCATAACAGCTTTGGAGAGAGGCATTGTGCTTGCTTGGCCAAGGAATTTTCCATGCAGCTAGATTTAAGGTCTTAGCTAGCTGTGAAGTATCCGATTGTTTTGCTGTGTCAGCAGCTGTGGGATTTGAGGCAAAATCCAGGGTGGTTCTTGTGTTAAGTTCCTTAAGATTGGGTACCAGTGCTGGCGTGGCCAGTCTGGTGCAATCAGGATAATTTTTGGCTCTTCCTGCCTGGCTTTTATGAGTACCTTTGGAAGGAGAGGTAAAGGAGGGAAGGCGTATACTTGTAGTTTTTTCCAGCTGAATGAGAGGGCATCCACTTTCCATGCTTGTGGATGGTAGCTCCTTGTGCAGAATTTCTGTAATTGGCAGTTCTTTGGGGAAGCAAACAGATGTCCGGGTTCCACCATTTTTGTGTTATCATTCTGAATATTTGTGGGTTCAGTTCCCATTCGTGTGGGTCCATAATGTTTCTGCTTAGGTCATCTGCCAGTGTGTTTTTCTCTCCTGGCAGGAATTGTGCTTGCAGATGAACTTGGTAGTTTAGAGCTGTGTTCCACAAGGTCATGGCTTGTCTGCAGAGGGGGTAGGAGTCTGTGCCCCCTTGCTTGTTTATGTACCACATAACTGTGGTGTTTTCTGTCTTTAGTAGTAATTGCCCTGGATGCAGTAGGTCCTTGAAAACTATAACAGCATTTTGTACAACTAGCATCTCTTTTTGATTGATGTGGAGATGTCTTTGCTCTGTAGGCCACTCGCCCTGGATACATTTTCCTGCCATATGTACTCCCCAGGCGTAATCCGATGCATCTGTTGTCAGTGTTCGCCTGGCTGTGGGTTGAGTGAAAGGCTGTCCCTTGTTGAGGTAACAAACTTGTGCCCACCATCGAAACTCCTGTTGTAGGCAAGGAATTAGTGGTATAACTGTTTCCAAACTTTGACAGTGTTGAGACCATACGCTCTTTAGGTACCATTGTAGTTTCCTCATATGCAGTCTGGCATATGGAATTAGTAGTATGCAAGATGCCATGTAGACCAAGGCCTGCAGAATTTTTCTTGCAGGAGTTTGAGTCTTTGTTGCCATTAATTGAAAATATTGAGTCAGTTGTCCTTGCTTGTCTGGCGTGGGATAAGCCATCTGGGCCGTTGTGTTCAAGCTGGCACCCAGAAATATTATCTGTTGTGAGGGCACTAGTTTTGATTTCTTTTCGTTTACTGTGTACCCCAGGCAACTTAACTTTTTTTATGTATGCCAGATGCTTTAGAAGAATGTCCTTGCTCTCTGCTTGAATCAGGCAGTCGTCCAGGTATGGATAAATTTGAATTCCTTTTTGCCTGCAAAATGCAATTACTGGTGCCAGGCACTTTGTGAAGACCCTGGGTGCAGTAGATAAGCCAAACGGCAGTGCAGAGAATTGATAATGCATTGAACCAGCTAGAAATCTGAGGCATCTTCTGCAGTTTTGTCTGATAGGGACATGCAGGTATGCCTCTTTGAGGTCCAATGTCATGAGCCAAGCTTTCTTGCCCAGCATGGGAAGAAGCTGCTGTAGTGTCAACATCTTGAATTTCGGTACATCCAGGTTAAGTGTTTAGTGTAGAAAGGTCCGGAATGGGTCTCCAGGCTTTGTCCTTTCTGGGAACCAGAAAGAGTCTTGAGTAAAATCCTTGTCCTTGTTCCTGTGGTGGTACCTTCTGAACAGCTCTCATGTCCATGAGTGCTGTAATTTGTCTTTGAGCCTCTGCCCATTGATTTTGGTGGCAGATTTGGCATTCCTTTTAGCCTTGGCAGGGTGTGAAAATGGAGCCTGTAACCTT
The DNA here is from genome assembly GCF_019279795.1 of Protopterus annectens. Classification (NCBI taxonomy): domain Eukaryota; kingdom Metazoa; phylum Chordata; order Ceratodontiformes; family Protopteridae; genus Protopterus; species Protopterus annectens. Next base: position 432,186,046 of record NC_056741.1, read on the forward strand.
GAGATACAATGTTGAGAACCCATTTGTATTTGGTGATGCAATGCCAGTTGTGATAGAAAAGTGCCAGTTTTCCTCCTAAGGGGGCTGCCAAGACAGAGCTGTTTGGCAGCTTTAGTAGAAAGTCATTGAGTCTGTTTTTTATAAGATTGAGGCCTGTCTTCTCCTTCTTTCTGGCCTGGTGTGCCCCACTGTCGAGGCCTGTAAGGGCCTTGTGTCTGACCTCTACCTCTTGGACGTCTGTTATCTGCCCCTTTGAGGTCTGTCTGTGACTGGAAAGGACCAATTCTTTGTTGGCCAATTTCTGCTAAAACGAGGAGGCTGAACCTGTAAGAAATCTTTCACCGTTTGCATAGATTTTGCCTTACCTTCCATCTTCTTTAATACCTCCTCTGCCTTAACTCCAAACAGCACATCCCGCTGCAAAGGTGCATCCAATAATTTTACCTTAACATGATCTGGTAATGTATGTTCTTTTAACCAAGCATGCCTTCTAATGACAGAGCCTGTAACTGCTGCTCTACATGAGGCCTCTAAGGAGTCAAACCCACATTGCAAAGTATGTTTTCCCACTTGTTCAGCAACATGCAATAAATCCTGCATTTCTTTTAAGTTAGGAGGATCTGAATCTGGAAGCATCATTTGTTTCAACTGAGACATCAAAAATTGCTGATATTTTAGCATGTGAAACTGGCAATTCAAGGCTCTCATTGCTAAAGTTGCAGATGTCTATACCTTCTTTCCCCATCTGTCTAAAGCTCTGGAATCTCTGTCAGAGGGAACTGTATTTTTTGCTGATGAAGCCTTAATCCCTTTGGGTCCCTGAGAAATAGTTTCAGGATCAGCAACAGGGCTTTTGTACAGAAACTTGTGAGAGTCAGGGACTCTGTAATATCTATCGGGTATAACTGGGGCTGGGGGTAAGGAGTCAGGGTTCAAACTGGATTCAGTGTACACATCATCCACAATGTCAAGAACTGGCGGGATAGCAAGGGGTCTGTGTTGAGGCAATAAAAGGAAGTCTCTAAGCCTTTTCTTGGATTCTGAATAATCCTGACCTTCCCAATGGAAATGTTCCCTCATGGTATGTAAGGTTCTCCCCAAAGGAATAATCCTCAGGCGGAGAAGCTGACGGAATTGATTCCTCAGCATCAGAATCCTCATAAGGGGGTAAAGAATATCCTAGGTCCGAGGTAGAGTCAGAGGAAATGGACACCTGGTCAGAAGATTCATAGTCTGCATCCTGTCTGGGCCTTTTATCAGGAGGGGGATGGGACCCCCTGATCAGGGTGATTAGGTCCTCAGCCATTTTTAGCATTTGTTTCTTAGGCATGGAATCCTGTCCTGGAGAGAGTTGTGTCTATTTCTTTGTTTTTAAGGGGGGCTTAGAATTAACAGAGGGTTTAATGGTTAACTGGGTAGGTCTGAAAACACCCTCTAACTGTGGATTGCTCAGCTACTTTGATGTCCTCAGTAGGTTTAGGATCGGTAAGCTGAAGGCCTAGTGCATCCGAAGGACCAGCCAGCTCCACGTGGGAGTCGGATGCGGTCTGTGGATCTGTGGAAGCGGTAGTCAGGGGCTGCGTAGGCGCCTCGCTGAAAACCGGAGAACCGGCAACCGGCCTAGCAGAGGCCTCGTCAGTTTTGGGCCTCTGATGCCTGTCCTTGTCCTTTTTATGCATTGCGGTCATCGGAATTTCCGACGGCATGGTGTAATTGAATTTTCTACCAAAATAATGTTGGGCAAAATCAAACAGACATTTAACAGTGCGCTTGTTAAACCTAGCACAAAACTGATAACCAGTGACGTGGTCAGGGCCTAGGCATGGAATACAATAGGAGTGGAAATCCTTATGAGGTATTTGCTTCCCACAAAAAATACAGTTATTAACTTTTACTGACATCGGACTGAGGCAAGAAAAAGTTTCCCCAACGGGGTACTTAGCTTTTTTAGAAGACTTCGGTTCTGGATTCGAAATGAAAATCTCAGGAGTAGGCCGACTGGCACTTGCGAACTGCTTCTGCTTCGGGCACCACGCGGCAAGAAAGACTGAAGAAAATGGCGTTGGCTGCATCTTTTATACCCCTGTCACACTGACGTCAGGGAGGAGGCGACAGCAACCGATGCCAGACCAAGACTTTGGAACTCTGGCCGACTGCGGGACCGCCTGACGGCAGGATAACCCAAGTGTGATGACTGCAGCAGTGTAACATGATGAACATCAGAAGATAATTCAAGGTTATTAAAATAAGGGGGCGGGCCTTCCCAAGTGATATCACTGTACTCAACAGAATGAACTGATGCGATGGGACTAGGAGTGTCCAATATCAAATTTACAGTAGAGGCAGGCAACTCAAAAGCCACCAAGATTTAAGAACACAACAGTTGGGTGGGTGGCTGTGAAAAATAAAAAATGGAGACAGAATCAGAACAGAAAAAGGAATCCTGCAGTAAAACCCTGAGATATGTTCACAAAACACAGCCTTTGAATACTGTTAAAACAAGAACCTAAGAACAGTACAGTAACAAGCAGATGGGATTACTTTAACAAGTGCAAGACTGACAAATTCAACCAATAAATGTAGCACAGGAATGTAAAATATCTCTGAGGAAGGCTGTGGTGCCAAAAGTGGCTCTAGTGGAACATACTGTAGTGTGTCCAAGGATAGCCTTCCATTGTGTTAAACATAAATGCGTAGACTTTGTACACAGTTTGTGAAAAGGGTCATTTAATTTAGTCTACCCTCTTTCCCTTTTGCAAAGGAGACAAATAGCTGAACACATTTTTCTTAATTGTTTTAGTTCTATGCAAATAAAACCCCAGCTCCCAGGGTCCTTACTCCTCTTCTGAAGCATTGGAAAGATAGACAAATTAACAGCTTGATGGACATCTCATAAATCATTTTAGGCATGAAGGAATTGTTAGTATGTAGGAAATATGGCGAACTAAAAAGGGTTCTTTACAGATTAAGGCCTACAGCTTTTTTTCTAGCATTTGGAATAACCCCCAAAAAATGGTCTTCCAGGACAGGTACTAGAATATAATGGAAGCAGTTGATTCATATGAAGCCAGGGTTATTTTCTCTGGAATACATCTGAGATCCCATAGTGGAGCAAACTCCTTTCCAAATGTTCAGAGGTGGTGTATATCTTTTTGGAACACTTGACAGAGTGCCTGAAATACGATGTATCCTTGTTTAGACAGGCTAAAATAACAGCAGCATGAACTCTGAATGATATACAGGCTATGTCAACTTTATAATGTTGGACAGGTAATCCAGAACCAGAGAAAGACCGTAGTCTTATTTGGGTCAAGGCCTCAGGCAGACAGCAAATGTTGGAGGTGTGATGAAGAAGAAAGAGTTAATTTGGAACATATTTTCTTGGAGTGCAGTTAACTGGTGGACTTTAAGGATAGCCTGCAGGATGCACTGTTGGAAATGCTGGGTGGGCAGACTGGTCTGACGAGGGAGATGATTTTTATAAGCTATGATACAGAATTGAATTGCCTAGGCATGGTAAAGTTTTGCTGTATCTAATAATGGTGTTTGCCAAAAGCAATTACTAGACAATGGAAATCAAAATCGAAACCAACTATAGTAGAAGTAGTGAATACTCGAATTGAGATCTTTAGAAAAGGATAGGAGCAAACTACATAGGAAAAAAATGGGAATTGTGTGAACAAGACATACAAGGGAGGAATGAGGTTTAAAAGGCAGCAGGACTTAAATGAGCTATGTATTGTTTGACTGAAAAAGATTGGGTAGATAAGTGATGTACATTGTTTGCAACTGGAAGTCTCTCAGTATGGTTTGTGATACAAAATGCTGGCAACTAGGATTGTGGGAGAGGGAAGCTCTTCTTCCATTTAGCGAATTAGGATTTTCTAGAGTTTGCTTTCCTAGTTTTTTTTTTTTAAATCACTTTTAGCACATTTGCTGAATACGTGTGTCTACCTGGAAACAAACTAAAATAATCCAAGCCGTTCGCTTCTGAGTGGCCAGGTTGGGGGAGTAAGAGGGACCCCCCCCCTTTGTTATAAGTCAAAAGGTCAACACACTGAAGTAGCACTTGCTACCTCCCCACCTACTAGGCTGCTCACCAGAGGGAACACGTGCTGACTTGGCTAAAGGAGGACTTATCAAAATCACTAACTTTTTCTCTCATTTTTAGTAGCAACATGGGGGATAAAGGGTATTGGTGGAAATGAGTAAAGAAACAGACCTGCCCAATTCAGGTTCTCTAAGCATGTGTAATTGCTGACCTCCACCAGAAATGTCTCAGTTCATTAGATAAATGAGTAATGAACAGGTCTATTTGTGCTACACCCTGCATTCTGGTCACATCCAGTCATGTCTGCTTCTGCAGTTATTTCTCTGACCTACAATGCAAGTATGCATAACAGGTATGAGGGACGTCTCCTTATCCATCACATTGACTGTGGTGTTGTCTGCCCTTATCTAGAACACATCCTCTTTCAAGATGTGCTTGAAAGATAAAAAGTGTTAGGATAACTGCAATTTTCCTTAACATTTGTGTGTGTTCTTCTCATGTTGACCTTCTAGATCCCCTGAACCTGAAGGGTCCCAAAAAGGGCTATACCAAGCCTGAACTGAGGAATCTATGGCGAGGACCACTGTGGGAAGTTGCACTTTGAATGACACTCCCTAGTTACGAATACACTGCTGTAGCCACCATAAGATATTTTTTTCTGATACATGGAAGTAGGGGGATTTTGGTTTCCAATCATAGGGTATGCGGACACCATCTGTCTCATTTACCACTGGAGCTTCTTCATATGTAGGCAGACAAATGGCGCAAGTAGGATCTTGCCTCTCAACCTGGGATAAAAAAAAATCTGGACAAAGGCACATGAAAAATAGGTACAACTGGCAAAAAAAATCTGTATGCTGATTAACAAAATTTGCTTACATAATTATGCAACTCAACCCACTCCAATGGACTTGTGGGACACCACCATACCTCTCAATCTCTTACAGCAAGAATTCTGGACAAAGCCACAAATAACGGGGGACAAAACAAGTGCACAAAAATAGTGACGCTTTTTAAATGTTGCTCTTCCAAACTTAGAATGTTGACAGTATAACAGGTTTTGCATAGCATGAATTTTCTAAAAGATGAAGTCTGAAAATGATGATTGAATTTAGCAGTCTTTTTTTTTTTTCCTTTTACCTGGAGGAAGTCAAACCTCCGGAGATCAATTCTCTTTCTGCAAGGCAATCTCCACCTGTGTGTGCTGTGACATGTCCTGATCCTGGTGGGTCTGGGTGGGATTCCTGGGAGAGGAAGACAGTGTGTGCAAGTCAAGACACTGGGCAGACCGATCTGACTCTGCTGCTCGACTGCTGCATTCAAGTTCTACTACTAGTACTACTTGCTGCTTCGTTAACCGTTTCATTAAATTAACGTTAACTGAAATATTTAAAACATTAAACAGTTTGAGACAAAAGTCATGCTCAGCTCCATTTGCTGGGTTCCCACTGTTGCTCAACCCGCGCGTACGAACGTATGTAGATGTAGAAAGGTAAACAGAGTGCAGACACACACCCGAACCCTCTGCCAAATTCCGACAGGCTGGTAAGTCTGCCTCAAGAAGCTGACATTATCGTGCATGCCCCTGCACATAATGATGTCAGCAACAACTTTGACAAAAAAAAAGTTTGAAAAAAAAATGGGAAATACTGGAACTGAAGGGGCCACATGGGAATTCGTGACACCCTATTATATTGCCCTCAAAACCGGTAAATACCAAGGAATTCAGTATGATTGAGAGGTATGATATGGATGCTATGCAACCCAATATTGTGAGGAACTCCCTGGCTGAATTTTTCTTTTATTGCAGAATGTTCTGTAAGTAGTGCATCAGACAAGTAACCTTTTTCATCTGTGGGGAAGACTCCGTTTAGGTAGGTGCATAATAGGACCCCCTTAGAAGATGAAGTCTTTTGCTGGAGCTAGGTTTGACTTTGCTTTTTTGATGGAGAGTCCAAGATTCCTGAATGAATTCAATATGAAGTCCAAAGTTTTGAACATTTCCTGTGGATATTGTACTAGGAAGAGACAGTCAAAGTATGGGTATACAAATGCCCTTTGTCCTGCAATAGCTAATAACTACAGCCATGGATTTTCTGAAGAGACTGAGGAAAGTACACAAGCCAAAGGGCAAGAATGTAAACTGAAAGCATTTTACCCTACTACCTTCTGAGACCTCTTCTGTGGCTTTGGCAATAGAAATATGAAGACAGACATCCTTTTAGTCCACAGTAACCATCACAGCCTGAGCTGGGATGAGTGGTAACAGGCTTTGGACAGCTGGCATTCTGAATTTTGGCACTTAAGAGAACCATGTTTAATTAAGACAGATCTAAATGTTTTTCATGTTCCCTCTTTCCTTTGAAAAAAAAAAAAACAGCCCCGAAGAGAACCCCCGGCCTTCCTCTCCATTTGCAACTTTCTCTACGGCCTCAGACTACTTATTTTCCAGTAACTGCAGATACAAGGTCTACCTTGTCTTTTGGAAAGACTGGAATGCTTCTGCTCTTCAGTATTTCATGGAATTGTAACTTGCAAGTTTTTCTTACAATGTTTAACATCCAGTGATACTGTGTGATGCCCTCCAGTTTCTTATAAAGAGGGCTAATCACCCCCAACCCCACATTTTCTCTAAGTGAGGAATGGTAAGTGGGGGTGAGGAGGCTGGGGTAGAGGCAGCATTGGGCACAAAGACAAGAAAATGTTTCACGCTTATCAAATGATGTATAAAAAAAAATCAGTGCAAACCAAAGACTATATATTCCTCACTCTGAATGCGGCATGGGCTTCCATGAAATTTACTACTTGTACAGATATGCATTCATGGGAATGAATGCACATTGGCTGACCTTGTCAGATCCAAACAGTGAAAACTTTTAAAACATGAGAAGTCATCTAAGACAGCATCTTTGCTTAGTTTGGCAGAAGCATTTCGGTGACAAGTGGGAATGGAAATCAGATTAGAAGTAGACAAAAATCAGACAGCAACTGAATATGCCAAAAAACAAATGAGAGAATATGAAGAAAAGGGTAACATATTTCATTTATTTAACATATATTTTACCAGGATAAATTCACTGAACAGTAGGTGTCCATTTTCAGCGGAGTCCTGGGGAGAAAAGCTCCAAGAAGTTGCAATGTGAAATACATAGGTTATTAAAAAGTGACAGTTGATTTCAATAATGTAAGTTGGGTAACAAAATGGCAGAAGACAGTTAAATGCAAAGCAATGTCACAGTACAGTGTGGAGGTCACGCACCTTATTACAGTATGCATGCATAAGTACATATTTACAATATTTACAACACTATACACTATCATAAAATGAAAAGATAAGAATACTGAAAATCCATAGTGACAACTACAGAGATCTCCTAGATCATCATGTTGATCAAGATTTGATGCAGGAACGGTTACAGTGGGATGAAATGAAACCAAAAGATAAAAAGACTAATAATGGTTGGCCATAAAAGTGGACTACATACATGTTGGTTTATAAAGTCCATTGAAAGGGTATCAGAAACACACAAATGCAGAAATGCAGGTTCTGTAAAGAAAATAATGGAAACTGTCATATTTTTGCTGGGTGCGATAAGCTAACAGCAGAGGGCCTATATACAGGAAGGCACAACAATGTGGCAAAACTGTTGCATTAGGGATTGTGCAAACACTACAAATACAAAATCAAGAAATATGAACCACAAAGCATTATAGAGAATGATGAAGTGCACATCACTTGAGATTACCCATTACTAACAGTTCAAAATACAGATGTACCAGTTGCATAAAAAAAGACAAAAGTAGCATTTGATTACTGAAATTGCCACATTATGTGATTATAATGTCTTGCTTACAGGCGGTCATAAAATACCAGGATGTGCAGGCATAAAAAGGCAGTGTGGAAGAAAGATACCCAGACAGTTCCAACAGCAGTAAGTAGGAGCAATGGTTCTACTAAAAAAAGAATTTAACAGTTGTACTTAGATATTTTATCAAGAGATGTAACCCTGTACAGATTATAGGAGGCGGCAATTCTGAGCACACTGCTGGTGCTCAGAAGAGCACTTTTGGCTAACACCAAAGAATGAAACCCTAATTTCATGAACTTTAATCGTACACAGACTTCAGAATGGAGCCCATTTCTGTCATGGTTTTAGAAACCCAAAAGACTTGGACAAAATTAAACCAGAAGAGAGAAGATGGACAGAACCATTACCATCTAGAATTTAGACTGTTTAACAAAGAGCTTTAGCTTGCATAGGCCAAGAAGGGCCCAATATCTCATTTTCTTTGGCATGAAATAAAACTTCAAATAGACCCCAGATCCTATAAGGTCTGGTGGGACCTTTTGGATTACTCTGTTAACAACTTTTGGATTTCTAATGCTGCTTTTCTCTAAGTGGAGCTTCTGGGAAGTGTTTTTAATTTAATCTTGGCAATGTGTGGAATGGGATAGAAAAACCTCTGGAAATAACTCAACATGCAGGCAAACTTCCATAATATAGCAGCCAGGCAATTTTTCAGGAGGGCTGAAACAGCCTCCTTGAAAAAGTACATCTGAAGCCATGGAATAGTGGACTGCCACCATCCCTTTTGAAGGAGTACATTCAAATTGCTCCCCCCCCCCTCCATGGGGGACACTATTGCTAGAATCATCCTGGGGAAAAAAAAAAGACTTATTTCTGGAAGAATATCTCCATTCTGATTCTTTGAAAAGGTTCTTCAGGGTATAGAAAAATACACCCCCCCATGGCCGACTGGGTTTTTCTCTGTTCTTCACTCCTTGCCAGCATGTTTTCCATAGTGGAACCAATATGTGGTACCAACAAAGGGAACATTTAAGAGGGATGCCTTAAAGCAGTCCACAAATATCTCTCAACTGTAGAAAGTTTTGCAGAATGTCCAGATTTGTGCCTCAAATTTTTGGTCCGTTTCTCATAAAATTGTGGTTTTATGACACATCATTGGCAAATTACTGAGGACTGAAGCCAGAAAATAATGACAGTCATTTGAGCTTTAGACTTCATACCCTTCAGAAAAGTCATGCTAATGCAAAACCTGTTATTCTTTCAAATTTCTAAGTTTGTATGAGCAATACTTTAGTGTCCCTATTTTTGGGCCTTTGTCTTCCCCTTTACTGATGATTTCTTGCTAAGAGGTTGAGAGGTATGAGTCCACAAAATTCCAAAGAGAAATCCAAGCATGCCAGTGAGAAGTATTACCAGTGCTATCTGCCACACTGGATATAAGCCACATGGAGGCATTGAATATTGAATGCATGGTGGACAGCAGTCTCTCTAGAACTTTTCAAGTCTGATGAGGTGGACACCAGCTTAGAGGCTTCAAAAGCCAAATCTCTTTGAAGCCACATTGTATGCGCCAAGTAACTCAGCACATGAAAAACAAACTTGGCTGAGACATAGATGCATTTGAAAAAATATTTCAAAGCCCTACACAGTCACTCTGAGTGACAAATTGAAGAGCATTATTCTGAAATCCCTCAGTGGCCACAGCAATGAAAATCATGTACAAAGGGGGCCTCTTACTCCAAAAATATATGTCCTTTGGGGGAGAGAGACTATCTGGCTTACTCAGCATCTGTTCCACCATATCTGATTCTTTCCAAGCTTTCCTGGGTATCAGGTCTACAAGGGCACCTGGGGAAAGGACTACCCAGGAAGTATAGGCCCATGCCAAAGGCCTTGAGGAAGACTAACTTGGGTGGAGAGGGAAATTCAGAAATCCAACCCCCACTGCCTCATACCAGTCAACAAATCGCCAAAAGAGGAGTTCTCATTGGGGGGGGGGGGTCTTTTCTTTCAAGGTCTAAGCCTTCAGTGAGGGAATTCCTCTGAGGAATCCAAGTATTACTTCTTGCACTGACTCTTCTTGGCAGCCTCCTGAATGAGAGAATCTGGAAGGAACAAAAGAAGCAACAGGGGACTCCCTCAGTTTGATTTCTTTAAGGCTCAATGTCACAAGCTGCCCTGAGACCAACTTATGAGAAAAGTTATCTGACAGGGAAACAGTGGATGCCTCCAACAATGAGACTGAAGAACCCTAATCTGACGGAGATAAAATTTTCTACATGATATTGCATGCAGACATCGAAGTCTGATAGGTAGCCAGGGATGCCCTCGGTTCGAGAATCCCAGCTCTAGTGTCAACTACAGACTTGGATGGATCTTGTATCAAGAACAGAGTTGAACTATCCAAGGCTTAAGCATCAAGGAGCTGAGATGGTTCTAAAATCTCTGGGTTGAGTCCAAACTTTGGTCCTCTGTCCCAATGTCACAGCTTTGCAAGGCACTCCAATCAGAAGACAATGGCGTCAAATACATCAAGAAATGAGTAGGAGCCAACAGGGACCAGGTCGTTGGCACTGACTTGCAGGAAGGAGGGGGGGCACTTGTCAGAACCAAGAGCACCAAAGCAAGGAAATGGCTCAGTGGTGGAACAACAGTTGGAGCTAAAAGAATGGGACCCCTGACAAGGGGGGGGGGGTTAATTCCTATGTCCATCTGAGCATTCAAAAAGGTTCTCATTAGTTGATCAAGACACAGGTACTTAATACTTTCTTAAGATGTCGCAGACTAAGATGAACTCAAAGTAGTCCTCTGCTTGACTATGAATGCAGAAGAGGAACCTTCAGAGTGAACAGCTCATTTGTTAATCTATTGAAAAATAGTTAGGCTTAATTGAGATATTGGGCTGTGTGAGTTTTCCATGAAGACTGGCTATACTGGAAGTATGTAATCACCTCTAGAAATAAAAACAGGAGCAGAGTATTTACACTAGCCACATGGGACTTAGCTGATGACCAGATATGTACCTGCCATTCACATAAGATGAGTATCTGTACTGCAGACTACTTTCTGCCTATCATTATTTCAAGACGGATGTCTGATTTCTGGCAAATGTCATTTCTGCTTCTGGCATACCCTCGCTCTAATGCCTGGATGGCCGCATGAATTTCTGTCTCTACAGGGTCAAAGGCTGACAGACTAAGATAATGCTGAGCCTGATAGTTGGAGAAACTCTCATGGATAACATTCTTGGGTCTATCTCATACTATCTGAGCAGACCTCAAAACATCTTTCTTGATCTTCTCCCCTTCAACAACCCTATGGTCTAAACCAAGTAAGTAAACTTGTACTCAACGTTTATTTAAGCCACAAGCCACTGTCTCACCAAGTTTTTTAT